>NC_061115.1:220035281-220050108 GCF_002878395.1 Capsicum annuum | reverse complement strand
TTAAAGTTAGGAGATTTTAGATGCTAGAGATAGTTTGTTTTGAATGTTTAAGATTGATTTATGATAAAGACTGAATTTTTACCATGCTGTTTGGTTTTGATTTAGCGCGGAGTTTATGAAACTGAAAGAGACTTTTGAACCTTGTGGTCTTAAATTAATATTTTTGTTGGTTGATGATTAGTTTATTTGGGGGGGAAAATGGAGTTAGGAGGTACACACTGTCCTCCGAGACCTCATTTTGTGGGATTAGACGGGGTATTTTGTTATTGACTTGTCCAAAAGAATTGGAGTTAGGAGGTTTAAGATGCCGGAGATAATTTGTATTTCAATGTATAAGGTTGATTTTCTTATAAAGATTGTGTTTTAAGTATTTACTTTTCCAGGAAAAAAAGAATGAAATCTTTAGTATTTGGTTCTAATCTTTTGTTGTTGAGTGTTTTTAATGAGGAATCAGAGGAGGAGACTGTAAATGCACATACTAAAATGCCTCTTTGTTTCCTCAAGCTTTTTTATGGACAAGACCAGTTTACCGTTAAATTACCAGTGTTAGTATAGATATAAATAAATTAGTTAAATTGGAATGCACACGGTAGTGATGTGAAATGGGCTTAAATGAAGAAGTGGGGATTCATATAGCCAATCCCGACTTGTTTGGGACTGAGGCATAGTGGTTGTTGTTAGAATGTTCACAGCGAAACGTATCTGGAGTTGGGGATGTATTCCAGTAGATTGTCAGTTCTAAGAAAGTTAGTGTGTTGTTGACATTTTCTCAGGTTTATTGAAATGGCAATGCTGCTCTTCTAAATGAATATCATTTCTTGTTGTTGGGTTCTTGTACTAGTCATTCTTCTGTATTTCTTTGAGCTAATAATTATTTTGTCGTGTTATGAATCCACCTTGCTGATTCATGAATGGCATTTTGATTGATGTGGTACAGAACATTCATCGCTGAAGACCAGAGATTTGGAGTGGTACTTTTTCAGCCCTGTGGATAAGAAGTACTGTAATGGATCTCGACTTAACCGAGCGACTGGCCAAGGCTACTGGAAAGCTACTGGGAAGGATCGTTATGTTCGCCATAAGTCTCAGGCCATTGGAATGAAGAAAACACTTGTTTTCCATAGTGGTCGAGCTCCTGATGGCAAGAGAACAAATTGGGTAATGCATGAGTACAGGCTTGCAGACGAAGAGTTGGAGAAGGCTGGAGTTGTGCAGGTGCGAACTAGCGTTTTTTAAAAAAATTTCTACCTTCATATTAGAGTTTCAAATCTTGAAGGTTCCCTTTTTTTTTTGGTTTGCGAGGATGTAGGATTGCTTTGTTCTTTGTAGAATCTTCCAAAAAAGCGCTTTGGGACCACCAACTGGTGACAGATATGCACCATTTATCGAGGAGGAATGGGATGATGATTCAGCCGTGCTTCCTGGAGGAGACATGGTGGATGATGTGGTGAATGGTGTTGAAGCACGAGTTGAGAGCAACGACCTTGACCAGGTTTCAGTTCTGCTGTTGCTATTTTGTCGTTGCGCTTCTTTTCTTAACTGCAAACTTTTTGCCATTTTGTCGTTGCACCTCTTTCCGTCATTGCAAATTTTTTGCTATTTTGTCATTGCTCTTCATTTCTTAATTGTAAATGTTTTGCTATTTTGTCGTCGCTCTCCATTTCTTAATTGCAAACCTTTTGCTATTTTGTTTTGCTCTTTTGACTCGTTGGCTTTCACCTTCTTGCTATTCTGTTAGTTGTAGATAATGAAAGTATGAATGTCAAAGTCGGTAGCTGTAGATTTAATGCTTGGAATTGCAAAATTTTGCTAGTTTTCCGTTTCTCTTCTTTCTCCTTGTATTTCTCTACTTCAGTAAGAATTATCACTGGAATTGTTTTGGTTAGCTAGTGTACGTAACGATTTAGCATCTGGTTCCACCTATGTCCCTCTCGATGCCATGTTCACCGTGATTTATCACTAGATTCCTGTTGAGAAACCACATCATTTTATTTGTTAGTTTATTTTGAACGTCAAGACATGTCATATATGTCTTTGCCAATAACTGCTTCATCCTCACAAATCATCACCTACTCCAAGATACAAAGTTCAAAACTCAGTTCATTGGGTGAGATTCTATATTTTGAAGTTTCGGCGAAGTGGATTGTAATTCAGCAAGAGGTATAGGTCTGTCTTTAGCACACATCAGAGAAAAAAAATATTTTCGTTAGTGATTGTTCTGCTATTCGTGGTCTTAGAAATAACTGTCAAGCTAACTTGCGATGAGCAAGAGCTCCTCAAGACTACTGATTCTTATATTTTGGATTTCAATCTTGTCGAATTCTCACCTGGAATATGGAATGTATCTACGCTTGAGCAATATATTTGATCATTGTATAGTGCTTTCATAATATTTTACTTTGTTGGTATGGACAGTTCGCCTTCTGTTGCGATTCTTTTTGCAAGTTAAAAGAAGTTTATGTATTTATCTGTCCCGTAGAGTTTTGTGCATTTTTTGTTACTGTTTTTGGTATATCTGTTGTTTCTTGTACTTCCGTTACTTCTTACTTGGGACTGCTTTGGATTGTGGTTCTTTGAACTGGAAACAGCCTCTCTACCTCTGAGGTAGGGTAAGGTCGGTGCAGACTCTACCCTCCCTCGAGTCCCGACCCCACTCTATGATACTGTACTGTGTATATTGTTGTTGTCGTATAGTTTTGTGCATTTCTTTATTCGATAAAACCTGGGGTGCGCTTAACTTTTCCGATATGAGATTTACTTTGCTCGCCGCTGACTCTCGAGTTTCTTTTGAAAACAGGATGCTCTGCCCAAGACTGCTCGCCATAGTGAAAATCTTACCGAACCCCGAGGTCTTCCTTTTGTTTGCAAGAGGGAGAGATCAGAAGAACCTGAACTTCTCTCTTTAAGCCAAAGTAAGAGATCCCAGCACGATGTTCCGAGCTCTAGCCGTGCAAACGGTTCTGAAGATTCAACTTTTACTAGCCAGGATCCAGTAAATAAGACTACGACGGATCCAGTAAATATGATGACGACAAAAGATTGCCCCCTTGCTCTCTTAGGATTCCCCTTGTTAGAGCCCTTTGAACCTAAGGAAAGCCAACCTTGTAATCCCCTTACTTTCGACTCCTCCAATCTTGATAAATCCGTGCCTCCGGGATACTTGAAGTTTATTAGCAATTTAGAGAATGGAATCCTAAACGTCTCCATGGAGAGGGAGACGCTGAAGATTGAAGTGATGAGAGCTCAAGCCATGATCAACGTTCTTCAATCACGTATCGATCTTTTGACTAAAGAGAACGAAGACATGAGAAGACTTGTCCGAGGTGGTGGTTAACTAGTCGATAGCAGCATTTCGACGCCGTTTTTAGTTTTATATTATCTTCAGAAAGAGCAAGATAGTAAAGAGATGTCTACTACGTGACATTTCTGTAGTTCTTGCTGTAACCTGAACCAGATGTACTCTTAGGTATCTGCAAATCTCTCTTTTCTGTTGCATTGGTTTTAAATTTTAGTGAAACTTAAACATCTTGCTTTTCAATCTTTGGCTCAAATCTATTTTCGCGTAATTGGTAAAGTCGACATCGTGTGATCAGGAGATCGGACTTAAGCCGTGGAAATAGCCTCTTGCAAAAATGCAGAGTAAGGTTGTGTACGATAGACCTTTACGATCCGACTCTTTCTCTGAATCGTGCTATCGTGCATACAGCAGGAGCTTTAGTACATCAGACAGACTAGACAGACTGTTCATCTGAATTGATGAAAAGTTTGAAGTCTGGCTTCTGATCTGAATGATATTATTGTTTGATTGCAGTTGTGTTAGAGATTACGTTGTTTGGAGTCTTCAAAAATATTGATAGGTTTATGTCGGATTTTTCAAAAGTTGTGCGTAATTTGAAGGATGCTGGTGTTGGTGTCGCAACCCTTTTGAAGAGTCTGAGCGACATAGTTCACTCTGCACCTCAACGATTTCATTGTATACTTGCTTTACTCGTTATTTATTTTGTAGGTGTAAGGTTTAACTAATTCGGATTTACACCGGTCTAAGACCTCAATCCGAAGTGTTGATTTCGAGTTCTCATTTTCCAAAGTGTTTCCGAAGTGTTGAAGGGGAGCCTTGGAGTAACTGGTAAAGTTGTTGTCATGTGACCAGGAGGTCACGGGTTCAAGCTTTGGAAACAGCTTCTGACAGAAATGCAAGATAAGGCTGCATACGATACACTCTTGTGGTGGGGTCCTTCTTCGAACACCGCGCATAGCGGTAGCTTTAGTGCACCGGGCTGCGGACACCACGCATAGCGCTAGCTTTAGTGCATCGGACTGTCCTTTATTTCCCAAAGTGTCTAGGGTTGAATTTTGTTCTCGATAAATAAATTCTAACCTTTAGCTATAAGGTCAAACTCATGATCAATCGAACATGTTCACTGTCTTAAAATATTCTGGGGCCTTCTCCGGACACCTTGCATAGCGGTAGCTTTAGTGCATCGAACTGCCCTTTATTTCCCAAAGTGTCTGGGATTGAATTTTGTCCCCTATAAATAAATTCCAACCTTTATCTATAAGGTCGAACTCATGATCAATCGAACATGTTCACTGAACGTCTGTCTTATGAAAAAAAAAACTATAACTTATGTCCGATTAGTAACAACCCTATGTTCTAACTTTTGTCTATAATACATAACTTCTGGTCAATTGATCACTCTCAAGGAAAAAACAACAAGACCAATTCTTTTGAATGGACGTTACACGATGTGAATTCAAATTCATCGAGTAAAAATCCTTAATAGCGAACACTTCCATTAAAAATGAGTCCACTACAACGGTTATTCAAATTAATCGAGCTTCAATATGGCTACGGCTTCAATATGGCTACGGAATCCCCCTCCAAAAAAAATAATAATGTTTTGAAAAATAACATATTTACATAAATTTCTACCTTCAAAAATTAATTACAAAAAAACTCAACTAATTATGTATCAGAGGGCTAATTATTTATTTTAACAGACCTAAAGTCGGCAAAAAGATATTGGGAGCTAATCATGTATTTTTACAAGGAAAGTGTATCTTCATTGAATATATTATGTATCTCGACAGACCAAAAATTGAAAAACACATAGCGGGAACTAATTATGTATCTTTATAATGAAAAAATGTATCTTCGATGGATATATCGGGAGCTAATTATACATCTTTACAAAGAAAAAAATGTATCTCGTTGGATGTATCTGAAGTTAATTATATATTTCAGCAGATTCAAAACTGAAATTTTTATTAATTACGTAAAATATCAAAAAAAATTATAATTAAGCTCTAAAATGTCGGAATTTATGTTGTTTGCACGTATCTATAATCTATATCTATATCTATAATCTATATCTATAATATATTACAAGTGTAAAAGACCTTAGAAAAGTGATTTGAACTTTTTACCTTTCATTAAAATACTCTCCTTTAGAGAAAATCGTCTTTTTACTATTTTTTAAATTACATTATATATAAATATTAATAATATATATTTTTGAAAAAATAAATAATTACCATTATTAAAAGAGTTCTAATTATGATAGTACCTTATATTTGGCGAAGAATTACTGTCATAAAGTAAAGGATATGCGTGGAAAAAACACACAAAGTTGAAAAAAATACTCTACTTGGAATTTCTCATTGAAAAGTAATTTTTCTACATGGATTTTAAAAGATAAAAATTTTAGATCAAATGGTAAATTTGATGATAGTTATATTTACTAATAATTTATATTTTTGGAAAAAATATAAACTACGTGTATGATTTTTTAGTTAAAGTAAATTTTTTTTTCTTATTT
The DNA here is from genome assembly GCF_002878395.1 of Capsicum annuum. NCBI lineage: Eukaryota > Viridiplantae > Streptophyta > Magnoliopsida > Solanales > Solanaceae > Capsicum > Capsicum annuum. Next base: position 220,044,289 of record NC_061115.1, on the reverse strand, counting down.
TAATAGGGATGTGTGATAGTAGTATAATTTATTTAGGTATATAATTCTTTTAGTATTTTTAGTATTTATACATAAAAACTAATAATTTATATTTTTAGAAAAATTATAAATTACGTGTACTGTTTTTTATTTAAGGTAAATCAATTTTCTTTTCTTATTTTAATAGGGATATGTGATAGTAGTATAATTTATTTAGGTATAAAATTTCTTTAGTATTTTTAGTAAAGGTAAATCATTTTTCCTTTCTACTTTTACTATAATTTCTTATTTTGTTTTTCATTCAAGTCGTGCTTTAGGGTTAAAATTTCCTCTTAGGCAAAAATTATTTTTAGTGGAGATTGGAGTTTTGTGATCATTATCATATTATTTTATTTTAATTTAATTTACAGGTAGTCGATGAATGTCGATCGACTTTGAAGAATTTTTTTAGGTAAAGGTTTGACTTAACTGTATTGTTTTAATATCTCTATTAGTGTATTATTTTGTGGTAGTTTATAGGTTGTAAATGATAATTTACAGATCGTAGATGAACATTGATCAACTTTGAGGAATTTTTGTGTTTAAAGGCTAGGTTTAATTGTATTATTTTGATATCTTTTTTATCGTATTATTTTTTTTTAGTTTTCAGGTGGTAGATAAATATCGACTGGCTTTGAAAATTTTTTTTAGGTAAAGATTAAATTTAATTGTACTATTTTGATATCTCCGATTTGAATTTTTTTTTTGTATAAAGGTTAGGTTTAGATGTATTATTTTGATATGTCTATTATCATGTTATTTTATTGTAGTTTATAGGTGATAGATAAATGTCTGTCGATTTTGAGAAAATTTTTATGTAAAGGCTATATTTAATTATATTGTTGTATATCTCTATTATTATATTATTTTATTATAATTTACAGGTGGTAGATGAAAGTCAATCGACTTTGACATTTTTTTTTGTAGAGGTTAGGTTTAATTAAATAAATTCTCTATCTTTACATATTAAAAATATATTAAATTTAATTATTATATACATCTTTGTCAATTTAAATAAATATCTTATTTAGTGTAATATTTAAATTTATTCATTAAAAATGAGATATACGCGCAAAAAGCGTACACCTTTTAGGTGTAGTCTTCCAAAACGTGTCAAAAGCTTCAACTATATAATAAAAAATAAATAAAGTCATATAAAATTATACTTTACCAAACTTCTTCTCATTGTTTTCCAATTTCAGCACCTCTTCATCTTCTCAATTTTCATCATAAATATTTTTGTTTTCTGTTGTTCTTGGACTATTATACTGAACCATTCTTGATTACTTTTTTTTTTTTTTACCAAAAAATTGATTCAAGATTGTTCATTGATTGATGGAACCAAAAGGGTTAAGGAAGTTGATGGCACCAGGTTTCAGATTTCATCCAACAGATGAAGAATTGGTTAGTTATTATTTGAAGAGAAAGGTTTGTGGGAAGCCATTGAGATTTGATGCTATTTCTGAGATTGATATTTACAAAGTTGAACCATGGGATCTTCCTGGTATGGACCCCACCCCTTTTTTTTGTATCTAGAATGTTCTTTTTTGACTTTTGGGTATGACCCTTTCTTGATTTGTTGTAGAATATTGGTTTTTTGTTTTGGTTGTTGATGATTTTTGCTGTAAAGTTTTGATCTTGATGTGATTGTATTTTTGGTGAGCTGGGATTGATTTGTCAGATCTGTGGAAAGTGTGGAGGACGCGGATTAGGATAGAGGGTTAGTAGGTAGGAGTAGGTTCGTAATAGTAGGGAGGAGTGTATTTTTTTTAATCTGTGTCTGTATTATCTTGTAGTTGGTGTTTTTGATAGGTGTGGAGGAAGTGGATTAGGGTAGAGGGTTAGTTGGTAGGAGTACGTTCATAATAGTAGTAGTAGGGAAGAGTGTTTTTTTTTAATCTGTGTCTGTGGTTTCTTGTAGTCTCTTGTTCGTGGTGTTTTTGATAGGTGTGGAGGAAGCGGATTAGGGTAGAGGGTTAGTAGGTAGGAGTACGTCCGTTATAGTAGGGAAGAGTGTTTTTTTTGTATTTGTGTGTGTAGTTTCTTGTAGTCTCTTGTTCGTGGTGTTTTTGATGATGTTTGTGATTTCGAATAGCTAGTTTATAGTATTACCTTGTGGGTGTTGTTTCCTGTATTATCTAGTGGTGTGATATCCCTTTTTGTTGTTTGCTTTTATGTTTTTTTGTTTGTTATACTGTCATTTGTCCTCTGAGCTGAAGGTCTATCGGAAACAACCGCTCTTCTTCATTGAGGTAGTGGTATGGAATGTGTACACTTTACCCCTGACCCCACTTTGTTGGAATACACCGGGTATGTTGTTGTTATATCTTTGGAATTGATTATAGTGAATTTATTTGGTGTGTATCTTTGATAATTGTGAGCTTTGTTTGAGTATTGTTCAGCTGGTTTAAAGTCTGAGGAGGGTTGTAGTAGGTTGATATTCATAATAAAAGATAATAGATTTGTGAGACCCTAGATAGGAAGGTGCAAAGGGAGCGGATTAGGGTAGAGGGTTAGTGGGTAGGACTCCTACCGTAGGAGTGTGTCCTGGCTAGTAGGAAGGCGTGCTTAGTTTGCTTCTATGCATGTAGTCGTAGTGTTATGCGTTTGTCTTGTAGTTCCTTGTTCGTGGTGTTTTGGTGATGTTTGGGATTTCCAGATAGACTGTAATCTGTATATCGCATTCCTCTATGGGTGTCCTGTTTCTTTTATTTGCTATTGGTGTGGTATCCCTTTTTGTTTGTTGCTTTTATGTTTTTCTTATACTGTTATTTTTCCTGAGCCGGGGGTCTATCGGAAACTGTCTCTCTACTTCGTCCGAGGTAGTGGTATGGACTGCGTACATCGTACCCTCCCCTGACCCCACTTTGTGGGAATACACTGGGTATCTTTGGTATGTTGTTGTAGATTTTTGAAACCCTTAATGGGGAGAAGGGGAGCTTTGGCATAACTGGTGAAGTTGTTGTTGTGTGACCTCCAGAGTTTGAGCTGTAAAAATAGCCTCTTGCAGAAATGCAAGGTAAGGCTGTGTACAACGGACTCTTGTGCTCCGGTCCTTTCCCGGTGCAACTGACCTAACACCTATAAGTACTGTTATAGCTGGTTTATATCTCAAGAGATTTTGTGGTTCTGCTTGTTGCTATTGTTGTCTTTTTCATCTGTTTTTGAGCTGAGGGTGTATTGGAAACAGCCTCTCTACCTTCTCAAGGTAGGTGTAAGGTCTGCGTACAGACTATCCTCCTCAGACCACACATGTGGGATGGATTACACTGGATTTGTTGTTGTTGAAATTCATAGTAAAAAGATAATAAAAAGAAACAACATCAACATGCCCCGTGCCTCTTTTGTCTTCTTTCTAGAATGGTCTTTTTTGACTCTTGGATATGACTCTTGATAATTGTGTGAGCTTTATTTGAGTATTGTATATCTGGTTTTAAGTTTGAGGAGGTTTGGGATAGTTTCTCGCTGTTGCTACTGTTGTCTTTTTCGTCTGTTTTTCAGCTGATGGTGTTTTGAAGCTGCCTCTCTATGTAAGGTCTGTGTACACATTATCCGCCGCAGACCCCCCCCACCTGTGGGAGTACACTGGGTTTGTTGGTGGTGATGAGGTTTTCGGTAGATTTTGCTTGTTGCTACTGCTGTCTTTTTCATCTGTTTTTTAGCTGAGGGTCTACTGTTAATTGATGAATAATTGCTGTAAAGTTTGGTCTTTATGTGTTTTTGGGGTGAAGTGGGATTAGTTTGTTAAATCAATGGAACCATATGTGTTTATAATCGTCTCTCTACCTCGACAAGGTAGGGGTAAGGTCTGGTTACGCTCTACCCTCCACAGGCCCCACAAGTGGGATTAGACTGGGTATGTTGTTGTTTATAATTGTGTGAGCTTTGTTTGAGTATTATATAGCTGGTTTTAAGTCTGAGGAGGTTTGTGGTAGGTTGACATCATAGTCAAAAGATAACAAAATTTTGATACCCCGAAAGAGAACGGATACAACAACATCAACATGCTCGGTGTAATCCCATAGTAGGGTCTTTTTCATTGTTTTTGAGATAGAGTGTCTATCGGAAACAGAAGGTAGGTGTAAGGTCCGTGTACACACTACTCTCCCCATACTCTACATGTGGGATTACACGGTTTCTTGTAGGTTGACATTCATAGTAAAAAAGAGAATAAATTTTGTGACCCCGAATAGAAAACGACGACTACAACAGCAACATCAGCATGTCCAGTATAATCTAGCGAGTGTGATCGGGGGAGTGTAGGATAGGATGTATGCAGAACTTAACCCCCCTACCTTTTGGGTAGAGAGGCTGTTTATCAGTAGACCCTCAGCTCAAAGGAAGTAAATAAAGCAGGATTAAGGGAGATAAAGGATATGGAGGATTTGTATAGGCAAAGTCAACTAATTTGGGACTGAGATGTAGTATTGGTTGATAAAATTTCCAACTTAATGAACAGGATATCTATTTGATTTTTTGGTAGTTTTTCTCTCTTGCCCTTTTTAAGTTAATAGCTTGAAAGCATATGGGTCTTCACTCAGTTTTACTTGTCAACTGATATAGAACTGCTAGTTCATAAGTTCGATAAGCATTTTTGAATTGTAGTGGGATCTGTTCCTTCAGGAAGATTGCCAATCAGTTCTGGCTCGTCTTTTTTGCTTTCGAGCAAAGTAGATTTTTCTTTTGTTTGGTTTTCAGATTTTTATGACTTGTTCTGCTTCGTACTCCAATCTTGTAATGTTCAATCGAAAGTTAGGAAATTGGCTTGTGGTTCAAGTTTTTGTTCAGAGTGTTTGTGTCGCGTGTATCCGTATAGTTTGTCAGCCGTACCTACATTTATGTGTCTATGTTGATTAATTATGTATGATGTGTACAATGTGAACAACACTCGAGGTGTGTCCTCATGGTCAATAAAGTGAGTTGAGAATTAATAAGTGGTTGTTTCCCATCTGACTAAGCCTGGTCCAGTAACTAGGGAACATGTAGCCCGCGGAATTAGTCGAGGTGCGCGCAAGCTAGTCCGGACACCATGGTTGTCAACAAAATGTGTACAGTGTGAACACGGATTATGACCTAACTACGATTGAGCATTATTATTTTATGTCTGTTAGAATTTACCCATTGGTTAAGTTGAGTATCTACAGTACATTATTATGTTTTATCTCTTTTTCTGTTTCCGGCACGTCTGATTATGTTATCCTTCAAGAATATGTTCACAACACTCATTTGTGATTTGGCATGTTAGACAATAGCTTTACCATCTTATTTTACTCTCTGCAGAGTTATAAATCGCAACCTGGTAGCCCATTTTGGATTTATTTATTAAAAATTAAAACATCTGATTATGCTTTTACTGAATTGGTGTTTATATAGTCACGAGTCCTAGAGCGAGCTTAGTATTTTAAGTTTTTTGATTGGTTAAGTTTATCATAATTTTATTCGTGTCTTAGGTATGTCGAGGCTGAAAACGAGAGATCTGGAATGGTACTTTTTCAGCGTGCTTGATAGGAAGCATGGTAATGGAGCAAAAACCAATCGGGCGACAGAACGAGGCTACTGGAAGACAACTGGAAAGGACAGGGCTGTCCATCATAAGTCTAAGGTTGTCGGTATGAAGAAGACTCTAGTTTTTCATAGTGGTCGGGCTCCAAAGGGTCAGAGGACTAATTGGGTCATGCACGAGTACAAACTAATTGATGAGGAGCTGGTTAAAGCTGGGATTGTTCAGGTGAGATTGTATGAACATGTGGTTGTTCAGGTGAGATTGTATGAACGTGTGGTTGTGCTTGCTCAATGCAATGGCTTTCTGTGTCTCTCAACGCCTCTTCTAAACCCGGTGCTGCAGGTTTCTCGGAATAGCAACAACAACAACCCCCCCCCCCCCCCCCCTTTTCCTCTTGAGCCGGATGATGCTGATTGTTTTTGCTATGTTATCTATTGACCTGTGGATTCTTGTCGTTAACTTATTTTCGTATCCTTTTTTTTGTTGGAAAGGATGCACTTGTGTTATGTAGAGTCTTCCAGAAGAGTGGTGCAGGGCCGAAGAATGGGGACAAGTACGGGGCACCTTATGTTGAGGAGGAATGGGAGGATGATGAGTTAGAAGTTGTTCCCAAGGAGGAGGCGGCTGAAGAAGTTGAATTTGGAGATGATATCTATCTAGACGGACATGACCTTGACCAGGTATATCCATTTCGTGACGTAGATTTTACTTTTCTCTATATGGTTTATACCTCGGTCATCTGAAAATCTTGTTAGCGCATGACATGTGTCTAACCACACATCACGTATTTTGCTCTTACCGCTTGATCAAAGCCCTGGGGCCAGTTATGAACCAAAGTTATCAAACTTATCCTTTAAGTTACGCTATTATGATGTTTTTGACACCAACGGGAGTAACAATGGAGTTTTCTCATCATCAATTCTACGTTGTCCGAGTTGATGAAGCTTTTTGATTCTATATCTTGAGTCATCCCATCTGTACCCGTTTCCTGTTTATATTTGGATAAATTTTGGATAGAGGTGATATGTATCTTCTCATTTTGTCGCATGTTTTCTTGCACCAGATTCTCGGGACCGACACACCTGTGGATGGTGCTCCACTTCCTTTGAACTGCTATTTCGAGGAAAATGCTAGCAACAGTGGGGAAACAAGTAACTCCTTTGAAGAAGCACAAAACTGGATTCAGCAACCGGACGAGCAGGAATCATTTGATCCTGCAATTCAACAGAATGCAAATGCAAATCCCGTCAAACATGAATTCATGAGTGAACCGAGCAATAGTGTGAACGCTGTTGATGCAGATTACTTGCTTGATGAACCAATTGTAACTGCAACTGAGAACCTTCAATTCAATGATGGAGCATTCCTGGAAGCTAGTGATCTTTCAAGACCCATTGAGGTTGATACGTCAAGTTTTGACATGCTTGAGGAGTACCTTACATTCTTTGATGCAGACGATGACTTCCGAAGTATGGATTTCAATCCAGCAATGATGATCGGAGGTGATGATCACGTCTCCGACTTAGCATCTCTGGAGGAGAAGGTAACATTACTTACTAACTCCACTCGTAATTGTTATCTCCTGGTCTTCTTGAATCTCAACTTATTACTTTCATGACAGAATATTGGCGAGGTAACTGACCAACCAATTCCACCCAGCGACGAGCCTGAGGATCAAAAGAACAGTGTTGCATCATCGTCGAAACTGGAACCATCTAAATTTGGATCAGGTAGTGATAATACGTTCTTTTTTGGACTTTGTACTGATAATAGTAACATTACATTGCATGTTACAATTAGGCGCAACGCGAATTTCAGCTAAACCAGCGATTCTGTTTCTTAGGATAACATTTTCTTTAACATATTCTTTCAACGTCGCAGATTGTAAGTATCCTTTCATGAAGAAGGCGAGCTGCATGTTGGGTGGTATTCCTGCTCCTCCTGCATTTGCTTCAGAGTTCCCTTCAAAAAATGCAGCTTTCCGCATGAATTCCTCCTCCGAAGCATCCAGTTCAATCCACGTCACTGGTTTGATTCAAATAACAAACATGACTATGAGTGGCAATGCAGCGGACGGCTTGTTGGGCAAGCATGGGAATTACAACGTTACGCTCTCTTTCAGCTTATCACAGCACGGTGATATCTCCGCTCCCTTGGAATCATTCGTTAGCGTTCTTCCTGGGAAGACAACTTCAACAATGTCCTGGTACTGGTTCTATTATCTGTTCCTTTGGGTCCTCATTCTTTCCACAAGCTTCAAAATCGGGACCTTAATTCGTGCCATGTACGGCTTCAGAAACATAGAGAGCTGAACCAAACCGCGCTCAAAACTAGTTTTGACTTTTGAAGTTCATGTCAGGTTATCTCGATCTCGACTGAAAGTGAACATTATTATATATGATGATGCACCTATATCAGGATTTCTTTTTTAGTGTTTAGACATTAAAGTGAGATGATGCAGTTTCTGACTGTTGACATAAAGATATGCTATCTCCTGAACAAATTTTAAACTCAATGGTGTATCACAGTGCAGCTGGGAAAGCTGCAAAACTCATTTCACTTGCATACTGTCGTTGTCGTTGTTGTTATCGCTGTCGTATTTTATTTCCATACTTGGATTTGATCTGTTGAAGGGGAGCCTGGGAGAACTGGTAAAGTTGTTGCCATGTGACCAGGAAGTCACGGGTTCAAGCCTTGGAAATAGCCTCTAGCAGAAATGCAAGGTAAGGCTCCGTACGACACACCCTTGTGGTGGGGCTCTTCTCTGAACCCTGCGTATAGCGGGAGCTTTAGTGCATCGGGCTCTCCTTTTACTTGGATTTGATATGTTGAAGGGGGAGCCTTGGAGAACTGGTAAAGTTGTTACCATGTGACCAGGAGGTCACAGGTTCAAGCCTTGGAAATAGCCTCTAGCAGAAATGCGAGGTAAGATTGCATACGATATACTCTTATGGTAGAGCCCTTCTCCAGACTTTGTATATAGCGGGAGCTTTAGTCCATCGAGCTGTCTTTTTACTTGGATTTGATATGCTATACTTGAGCTAACACATCCATTAAACTATGTGGATATCAAATCCAAATTTACTACTATTAAACTAAAATGACTTGCTTTACCTAATTTTTTTAAGTGCAATGAATGATAGACAATTTAAAGTCCAAATTGAGCACTAAGAAAGTTGACTTAGAGTTTCCAATTTTGACCTTCTTAGCACTTATATAATCACCTATTTGTTGAACATTAATCGTGATGGATTTTGCAATATTGCTAATGACTTACAATAATAATATGTGATTTATCAAGTCAAAAGCACAAAGAAAAAATAAGAAAAGAATGTGTGAAAATAAGATGAAGAGCAATAGCAAGTGACAACTTAGGATAATTGAAAAGGAATTTACTTTCAATCACACATTTAAATTTCAAGTGTGCCATATAATTTCTTTTAAAATCTTCTTACATGAAGTTTTATTTAGAGTAAAGCATTCGGCT
>NC_061115.1:220005441-220032281 GCF_002878395.1 Capsicum annuum | reverse complement strand
CATAGTTCAAGAGGTACTGAATATTTATCTCTTTTATTTATGTTATTAATAAACTGATTCGATCATCACGATATTATATACTAAATATTACAATGAATTAAAAAAGAAAGAGCACCAAGGAGCTATGATTGAGTTTCTAAGGGAAAGCAAAGTATGACCACCAAAGCAATACAAAAGAAAAAAATGACATTTGTCATTCAAAGAGTGAATTACAAGAAAAAAAAAAAAAAAAACTTTCCCACTCCCACTATATGCACATTTAGATGAAAATGAATTTAATAGTACGTTGAATTTTTTTTATTATTGGGTTTTCAGTACTCGCATTGGAATCTCGACTAATTCGAATCGCGTACTAAAGGGTCCATTCTGGGGGGTGATGTTCCTAACAGGATTTTTTCTACACTCAGAGCTCGAACCCGAGACTTCTAATTAAGGATGAAATGGTACTCGCATGGAGTCTCTACTAATTTGGATCGCGTACTGAAGGGTCCAATTTGGGGTGACGCTCCCAACAGGATTTTTTCTACACTCGGAGCTCGAACCCGAGACTTTTAATTAAGGATGGAGTCTCGATTAATTCGGATCGCATACTGAAGGTTCCATTATGAGGTGACGCTCCCAACAGGATTTTTTCTACACTCGAAACTTGAATCCAAGATATCTAATTTAGGGTTAAATAGTTTCACCACTGCACTACAACCCATGTCGATAATAGTTGGTGAGTTAGTGGCTAGGTATTTCAATTTGTGGTCTTCATTGGTTCTTAGAAGTTTCCAAAAAAAAATTGCATGCCTAAGTTTATACCCAACCAAATAACAACATTTGTAAAGCTATCTTTGTTCGAGGAGAATCTGATGCCATCCTTTATCGAAAAATTATATCATGTGATTTCAGATTAATTGGAGCATCAATATAAGTATCGAACACTGAGCAAGCAGGGGGTGGACCTAAAGCCAATTTTGCAGTGCTGCGGCATCCGTTAAATTAGATGCAGAATAGGTATAACTATATTTAAAAAAAACATATAAAAATTGCTACAAGACTTAGAAAAACATCCAATAAAGCAAAAACAATAATAAGTGCTTTAGTTTCTAGACGGAACTTTAAAATTTTGAACGTCAATGTATATGTTCGGACCTCCTGAACATCTACGATCCCTAAATTCTGAATCCGCTGCTACAAACAAGAACTTAAAAATAGGTTCGTTAGTGCATATTTAATGTGTGGTCTTCATTGGTCCATAGTGAGTTCCCAAAAATTGCATGTCTATATGCCTATAGCCAACCAAAATGCAACATATGTGAAGTCCTTCTAGTAAACCGTTCTTTGTTATTCTTGTATACGAATTCAGAATTTAAAATTTATGAATTTTTATGATTATTCTAAATAAACAAATAATAATAATTAAGTTCACAGATAAATATGTATAAAAACTACTTGAATGATACTATAGAATCATCCATGTCGTTACGTGTATTAGAGATTTTTATGTTGTCAGTGCATAAAAGATTAATTAAATTAATTTTTCAAAATCTTTAAAGAAAATGCAATTATTATTTTTATATTATTGGTCCATCGAATCTAATTATAATCTCAACATATGGATGTCACTTAAATTTGTAGTCAAATGAGAACAGAAATTGACAGCATACATAGAAAGTGGGAGCAAACTATATCTCTAATAATATGAGTTTAAAATATTATAAGAAAAAATAAGGGAAAATGGTTTGAGATATACCTAAATTTTGGTGAAATTTGCCGTAACACGCCTCAACTTTGCGGGGGTCCTATGACCCCTTCGACTATTTATTACCGTATTTCTGTGATATATATTTGTCCACCTGGACCACTGTGTGAATATACGCGCACTGACGCGTAAGGGTCTGAAGTGGTCCAGCTGGACAAATATATGCCACAGAAATACGGTAATAGATAGTTGAGGGAGGTCATAGGATCCTCCACAAAGTTGAGGCGTATTACAGCAAATTGCGCCAAAATTTAGGTATATTTCTGAATGTTTATCTCAAAATCACTCGTTATCCTATATATCATCACAGAAATCAGAACTGTATTTATAAACTTAAAATCTTAGATTCGTATCGAATGTAGAAATTAAATCCATGATATAATTTTGCACGAAAATAAGATGAAGGGCCACCACTTATAACACCATCATGATAAGTTTTTTATACATACTTACAACACTACCAACACCACTAACTCCAATCAATGTCTTCATATTTTGTTCTTACAATAAAAATATTACTCATTAAGAAGATACTAGAAAACCATGCAACTTAGAAAAGTTGGATTTTGAGTGGCTATAAATAGGAAGAATAACCTTAAAACTTTGTCATTCACAATCTTACAAACATTTATTTTTCTTGGCAAGTGACACTTTCCTTAAAAATATTGCATAAACACAAGTAGTTACTATATATATATATATACAAGTCTTTGCATTTGGAACATAATGGTGCATTCCAAAGTTGTTGGAGTTGCATTAGTGATATTGATCTTTGTTGATCTTGCTTTTGGTGCAAGATTCTATGGTAGGGGAGGAGGCGGTGGAGGCGGAGGTGGTGGTGGTGGTGGTGGTGGAGGGTCAGCATTGGGGGTAGGTTCAGGGTCAGGGGAAGGCTATGGATATGGTGAGGCTAATGATGTGTTTGCGAGTGGTGGAGGCGGTGGTGGAGGTGGAGGCGGCGGTGGTGGTGGTGGAGGGAACTCGGGAAGGGGTAGTGGCTCTGGATATGGCTCAGGATCAGGGTCAGGGTATGGATCAGGTGGTGGAATAGGTCGGGGTGGGGGTGGTGGTGGTGGCCAAGGTGGTGGTGGTGGTGGTGGCTCCGGAAATGGTTCAGGATACGGTTCGGGTTATGGAAGTGGTAGTGGTTCTGGTTATGGTAGTGGTGGTGGAAGTGGCGGAGGAGGAGGCGGCGGTGGAGGTGGTGGTGGTGGCGGTGGCGGCAATGGTTCGGGCTACGGTAGTGGCTCTGGCTATGGATCAGGATATGGAGGAGGAAATGGTGGCTATGGTGGTGATGAACCTTGAAGTGAATTAATTCACACACAATTTGCATATGAAATTAATAAAGTTTGTGAAACTTTGCATGCATGTAATGGATTTTTCAATGCACGTAGCAAGTTTAAGACCACAAGATTCATAAGTCTGTTTACTTTCTTGAACTTTACGTCAAATCAAAAAACCAGACAAACAAATTGGAACGGAGGGAGTAAATTTTCTGGAAGATGATCATTTATTCAAGAAGACATATATAAAGGAATGAGAATAATGTCATTATCCAATAAAAAACACAATTTTCAACTCAATGTTACCTACTAAAAAATTACATTTGTATAAAAATGGCCATATATTCAGTCAATTGAAATCAATGGTTCAAAGGATCAAAGACAAACAAAAATTCATGCACTGCTGAAACTTAACTTCTCTTCTCTTATTGCCCATATGGGAATCAGCATTTCACAAACATAGTTCCAAAATCAAGACATGCATATGAAGTTGCAGATAGATCACCTGTCGGAAACTGTCGCTACTTTCTTAGATATCATGGATTCGGCTATGCTGATCGCTCTTTCAGATCCAGTAATAGTCACCTTCCTGCAAAAGTCCAGAAAATTCTTTATCTATATATAGTAAGTACTATATAGTTGAAGGGGAGCCTTGGAGTAACTGGTAAAGTTGCTGCCATATGACCAGAAGGTCACGGGTTCAAGCCTTGGAAACAGCCTCTGGCAGAAATGCAAGGTAAGGCTGCGTACAGTACAGTACACCCTTGTGGTGGGGCCCTTCCCCGGACACCGCGCATGGCGGTAGCCTTTTGCAGAAATGCAAGGTAAGGCTGCATACAATATACCCTTGTGGTGGGGCCCTTCCCCGGACACTGCGCATAGCGATAGCCTCTTGCAGAAATGCAAGGTAAGGCTGCATACAATACACCCTTGTGGTGGGGACCTTCCCCGGACACCGCGCATAGCGTAAGCTTAATGCACCGGGCTGCCCTTCAGTAAGTACTATATAGTATATATGTTGCTTGTACTTTTCAAATTGCTGGCCTGTCAGTGTAATATCCTCCGAAAATGACTACTTTTGGAGGATCCGACATGCATCAGGTGATGGTTTTGAAGAGTCCGAGCAACGGAATATGCTGAAAGAAACAAACAAATCCAGGAAATCTAACCTTTCAGACGTGCCTGACATGAAATCACCTCTATCTGATATCTTTATTCTAGCCCCACTTAGCTGCAAACACAGCAGATACGTAGGATTTTTAGGACACGTTTAGTTCGAGGTATAAGATGAAATAATCATGGTGTAAAATTTATCGCGTGTTTGGTTTGTGTTTTGAATCTTGAATAGCTAATCCTATATATCCCCGTTTCAGTAGAAAGAACCAAATGGCCGATGAAAAATGATCGCTATACTACTAATGCATGTATTGCAATCCCTGAATAACTTGTTTCTAAACCAAATGAGTAAAACGACCCCTTAGATCGTATACAAGCAGGGAAAAGATTGCAGCTTCGATACTCACCTGACTTATCTCCATTACACTCCTTCCGTTCCGGCCAAGCACTAAACCAATACGCTCATCAGCAACACCAATAGTGACAGAATTGTTCCTCTCTTCCTGCAAAACGACCAAAGAAAAGCAGGTTAAAACTAATAACAAAATCCGAGAGTTTTTAGAAAGATAGAAAAGCAGAATCTATATGTATTTACGAAACATGATAAGAACATTTCCGTTATCAGCTTCAAAGCCAATACAAAGAAAAAGAATAAGTTGATTTCAAGCAAAAGCGGGTTGCAAAAGCATTAGGGGAAAAAATGATGTCCTCACGGAATTAGACTCCGTCTTGTTCTGATGATATCTGATATTTGGAAATCTCCCTCCGACTCCATTTGGTGGTCCATAGTTCATTCCAGCGTAAGCTGCTAAGAAAATGGGCGGCAGAAGTAGAACTAGGTATCAGAATACGACATTAAAAACAACTTCAAAATGCAGAATCAACTACTACGATGATCTCCTAAATAGAACACCTAATAGCTCGGAAAGCATTTCAAAAGATATGGTCATAAATGTTGTAGAAAGTACGACAGACAAGAAACAGGTCATGTATGGATCGATATCAAAAGAATTACAAATCATAGATAATGATATAATACCTGCATAAGGAAATGGAACATTCATGTTCTGTACATAATTAGCGTCTTTGGCCAACTTATGTAGAATCAATTTAACAGCCCGCATCTGCTCCCCTAGAGTTCCAATCACTATAACTAGCCTATCATGCAGTCCTGGAAAATTGTCATCTTGAGGTAATATTTTTATGCTAGCTCCCGAGTCTTCGATAAATGACCTGTAAAAGAAAACCATCTACGTTAATTTGATGACATTGCCGAGTGCCAACCATCCTTTATACAATTTTGGTTGCAGATGAAGTTCAAAATGCACTTTCAAACTATAAATAAAACTCACAATTCCATTAACTAAAATAGTCAGTGTTGTCAAAGACGCACTTGAGACATGCTTAAGCCCTAACGCTAGAGCAAAATACGAAGTGCATTTCGCGTTACTCAAGTATTGCTTCATTGCATTAACCAAGAGAGTTCAGCCACAAGGACTAAGTTTAAAAGTGAACGAGTTCAAATATTCATATGGGACACGGGACCCCCAGTCAGATCAACAAGAAGAATTGAGCCAATGCTTCGAATCGCATATACAATTTGATTTAACGCGGTAATAAACTAGGATGCAAGGCTCACACGGTGGATCAAACTTCCAATCAGAAACTTAGAAATGAAAATGGAACGTTTTTCTTGTCAAGGCAAATACAGATAATTCATTCCAGCACAAGGTTGTGCCCTTGTATACTCTATAAAACAGCAAATTCAGATTGATCACGTCACAGAAACAAGTTAACATTATCAGTACCAAAATTAAGAATCTTAGAATCAGTAAATCTTTGCTCGGTCGAAGAGCTAGTTATCTTAAATGAGTTACAAGACTTTGAAACCTGCATGCATTTTCAGGAGCAGTGTATTTGAGGTAGGGGGAGCAGGATAAAAACTTATGGGACATAAAATGAGGAAAGATTCATACTTTATCACAGCTCCTCCCTTCCCGATAATTCCACCACAAGAGCTGTTGGGCACAACTAGTCTAACTTTTGATCTCGGGCCAACATCACCACCATTGTCAACATAACTCTGAGTTGGAAGAAGATAGTTTTTTCAAAGCCATCTGTCAATAACAGTACAGAGAATGGAATTTAAGACGTGATATTACCTCATCTAGTAGCTTATTAAGAATAAGATCCACTGCCTCGAGTACATCATCAATAGGCCCAGATGCCGTTACAATCCTATCCATGGTGCCAGGGAAAAATTCGTTGTTGCGTGACAACTGAATTCTCGCCCCAGAACGAGACTGAAAGTCACTGATTGTCGAGCCACCCTTTCCAATAATTGAACCAGCCTCAGCATTTGATAGAAGGAACTTAAGAGATATTTTGTTCTCCTCATTGTCTGGAAATATAACAAAAATAAAGGAGAAACATTAGCACTGTGAAAGTAAGAAGGGAAAGAGACACTGTGGCGTAATCAAATAAATATTTTGGTCAAATTACTGAAAACGAGATGAAAAAATATGATCCCTGAATCATGAAACGTAAATTGAAACCGTATACACAGTGCCAGTATAATGATACCAAGCATCTTTATAGGCATAACCATTGTAACGGGAAAAGAGTTGAACGTATTCCCAATTTCCTAAAGCAGCAAAAAAGACATGTTTTCATGGTAAGTAAAAAACCTATAAGATACGTGATCTCTCATTACAGCCCATTAACCAATACTATCATCACAGTGCAGGGAATCAGGTCAACCAGGAAATGATTAGACAGCGTTTGATGCACAGCATAAAAGTCTATGCAAAAACTAATTTTGCAATGACCAAGTCCCGGACTATGAGGAAAAACAATGTAGCAGAAAGATAATTCTTTTAACGGGTAGCCTATCAGTCTATTAAGTATTAAAGACATCCTTTCTTGCTACAAATGGATGTAAGATTGGAAATGCCCATAAGAATCACAACTATTCACTGTTTGACATGATTCCTTCAATCTTAAAGAAATTGCTGTTTTTAAGGTAAGAAGTTTGGCATAAAAGACAGTGACTAGGAAAATTACCAGTTTCAATTAAAAACTGAAACTAGGAGGGTTAGAAAATCATTATCAGCAATGACGTTATTGAAGACTTCAGCCAAACAACAGTATGTCCAACTTAAAAAGAGGTGGAGGAGGAGTAAGAAACATATCACAGAAGGCGCATTGCCACATCAGAAGATAGTTGCTTTTCACAGGTATGTAGTTGATCGAAAAATGCAGCTCTGCTACACAATTAAGCGCAAGACATGCTTTCGAGACTAAGCAGCTTTTTTTAAGTATTTCCAAAAGCAAAAACTTCCGATCCAATCCGTAAGGTATGTGTTTGAGGGTCAATATTAGTCTTTGGAAATTAAGAACGACCACATTAATAGCGGCATATTGTGAGAATGCCGAGGCATCATATGAGAATCAAAATACAAGGAAGCTCAGTGAAAACAGTATGTGACAAAGACTAGAGTTTTTTTCGGCAAATTGTAACAATGAAAAGAAATTATAAATGATACTTATCTCAAGATATAGGAGGGGTTATGCCGTTCCAAAACCTTATCATGATTAGTTTATAGAAGATAAGGCTTCCAACCAATAGAAACTAAAAAAGTCAATTATACCAAGAAATGCTTGTCGACTTAATTACCAAAACTAGGCTAACCAAAATTGTACTAAGACAGCAAACAAGCAAACAGCACAGAAGTCAAAGAACCACCAAGACATCTGGTTGCAAGCTCAGACTTCAGATCATAAATAGCAAACATACAAGCTCATTCTGAAGGGTCCACCTCACAAACAAAAAACGAGAATACAAGCCTCAGTTCCCTTTTATTATTTAACTCCGTAAATTTTTAAATGGTCTTTCTTCTTGTTTTTGGGGGGCCAGGGGGTGAAGAGCAAGTGCCCTCCCTTATGATCATACTATCAGTTTGCTTTCATCAGGAACACGGTGAAGCTGAATATCCTCAAAATATAAGAAACAAGATATTGAGAAATCTGGTCCTCATCATTGATTATCCTAATCCTACTTACCCCGTGACTAAATGGAGACCTCTGGACCATAGGTTTCACTTCAATGACAAAAGTGATACTTAACACCTCCACAGTATCTTGTACACGCTATTGACAAATAAAAACCTCTGGAAATTGAATTGAAGGATGTTAGCCCTTATATAAAGCATATCGCCAAGCAACAAATATATGCACAAGTGTCCGAACAGGCACTTCTGCCTATTCAGTCGGCTTTGCAGCAACGTCACATAAAAGAATTTGATTATCTAGTCCATTTGTATCAATTCGGTTGTACTTTCTCAAGGTACTGTACATGATCGTATCAACTTTGGTACTAACTGCACGGATATTGAAATGTTCCAAAGTGACGATCTTCGTTAATTGGATGGTATGCACACTCTCAGGAAGAATTGTTTGCTTAGAATCCAATAGAACATTGGCACATCTTCCAAGGAGGTTGGTGGTCAACTTAAATTGGATTGTCCATTTTTTTACCTTTTTTGGCAACTCTTTAATTTAGAGAGTCCACATGACATGTTTAAGACCACAAGATTAAAAGACATTCTGGTACATTCTAGTATGTTTAATTTAAAACTACAAGATTCAAAAGTCTTCCTTACTTCTTAAATCCGTATTAGTTAAAACCAGACATACAAAGAGGGAGTAAAATTTGAACCTTGAGTGGGGAATCTCAGTAGCTCAATTGGTTGACGGCCTAAACTTTCACCTTATTGGTAAAGGTTCAATTTTTTTGTAACTTTCACTTTGTTGGTAAAGGTTCGATTTTCTTGTAATCCCCTCCCACCATTCCCCTTCCCCTCCCCATCATTTTTTTTTTTTAAATTGATCTTCGAGGCCTCGTTATTCTCCTATTGTAATTTGAACTTGAGACATCATTACTCTCAACCACTTCATCGATGACTAAGTCACACCTTTGGGTGTCATTATTATACAATTTGCTTACATCTCGACTAATTTGAAAGACCTCATTATTCTTAACCCACTTCATCAATGACTAAGTCACACCTTTGGGTGTGATTACTATAAAATTTGCTTACATCTCGACTAATTTGAACGACCTCATTATTCTCGACCCACTTCATCGACGACTAGGTCACGCCGTTGGATGTTAAAGTTAAAATGTTCTCTAATTATAGAAAGGTGACATTTTTATTTCGGACAGACTAAAAAGAAAAGCGTGTCACCCTGAGATTTCATTATTCTTGACCCACTTCATCGACCACTAGGCAGCACCTTTGGGTGTCATTATTATAGAAAGGTGACGTTTTTATTTTGGACAGACTAAAAAGAAAAGTGTGTTACGACCTCATTATTCTCGACCCATTTCCTCGACCACTAGACAACACCTTTGGAAGTCATTATTATAAAAAGGTGACATTTTTATTTAAGTATTACGACCTCATTATTCTCAACCCATTCTATCGCCTACTAGGCCACACCTTTGGGTGTCATTATTATAGAAAGGTGACATTTTTATTTCGAACAGACAAAAAAGAAAAGTGTATTACGACCTCATTATTCTCAACCCACTTCATCGACCAGTAGGCCAAACCTTTGGGTGGTGTCATTATTATAGAAAGGAGACATTTTTATTTAAGTATTACGACCTCATTATTCTCAACCCACTTTATCGATTACCAGGCCACACCTTTGGGTGTCATTATTATAATAGAAAGGTGACATTTTTATTTCTAACAGACTAAAAAGAAAAGTGTGTGTCACCCTGAGACCTCATTATTCTCAACCCACTTCATGGACGACTAGGCCACACATTTAAGTACCATTATTATACAAAATTATAACATAAAATAAACAACATAAGATTAGATCCAAAACTAATAAAGTAAGAGAAGAAAAAAGAGCTGTACCTGAAGAAGGAGGAGGAGGAGATTGAGATTTGTGTTCTTGTAAACCTCCTTCAGTAGATGAATTGTACTCACATTCACCTCCTTTTTCCATAGCCATTATTAATTAAGGTAAGTAATAATAATAATAATAGAGAGAATTTACAGATGAAAAAATAAATGGAGTCAAAGCATTGGGAATTTTGTGATGGTGAAGATTGTGATTGATGTAGAAATATCTACTCTGTGTGTGTGTGTGAAAAAAAGGGAAAATGGAGAGAGAGTGGAAGAAGAATATGCTAAGGAAGTGGTAATATTATAAAAGACAATACAAAACAGAATTAAAGAATAGAGCTTTTTTTTTTTTTTTGGAAACATGTTCTCTTTCTTCTCCGGTCTTCTTCTGAAGGGAGACTTAGAGTAACTAATAGCTGTTGTTATATGATTAGGAGGTTACGAGTTTAAGTCGTAAAAAATATTTCTTATAGAAATATAAGGTGAGACTATTGGGCTCACGTCTGATTAGCTAGTTGGTGAGGCAATAGCTTATCAAGGCGATGATCAATAGCTGATCCGACAGGATGATCAGCCACACTGGGATTGAGATATGGTCCAGACTCTTATGGGAGGCAGCAGTGGGGAATTTTCCGTAATGGGCGAAAGCCTGACGGAGCAATGCCGCGTGGAGGTAGAAGGCCCACGGGTCGTGAACTTTTTCTGGAGAAGAAGCAATGACGGTATGCGGGGAATAAGTCTCGGTTAACTCTGTACCAGCAATTGCGGTAATACAGAGGATGCAAGTGTTATCCGGAATGATTGGGCGTAAAGCGTTTGTAGATAGCTTATGAGTAATAGATTTTTATAATTCGACTCTTACCCATTCCTCAAGCATATATATAGCGAGAGTTTTAATACACAATTATTATTACGTGATCAGGAGGTCAAGATTTTAGATTATAAAAATTGCTTCTTATAGAAATATAAGGTGAGACTATATATAATAGATTTTTGTGATTCAATGCTTTCTCATACCTCATGGCTCACATATATTACAAAAATTTTAATACATCGAACTATCCTTTTTTATTCTCTTCTCACTTTTTTCCTTTTTGCCTACAAAATACTACTCTTCCTATCTAATTTATTATATAAGTCAATATTAATTTAATATTTCAATATTATTATTTGAATATTTAAAAATTGGAAAATGAGCTAAATCGATAAAGAAAAACTGGAAAATGGAGCTAAATCTATGAAGAAAAATAGGAAAGTGGAGCTAAATCTATGAAGAGAAACTGGAAAATGTGTTGAGTTCATAGAAGTGTGAATAGAAAAATAGAGAAAAAATGGTGGAGAAGAGGAGACCAATTTGAAAAGTGTACTCCCAAAATTAAAAAGTTCACTAATTCTCCCACATTGATGAGAGAAGGGAACTTTGGAGTGTTTATAATAATGAATACTTACTCTACATGATAAGTGAGGCAGGAAATAAGAGATGTCTCGCGGCATCATCGTCGCTCGGCTTCGGATTTGGAAAAGGACCGATAAGATTTATCTTTTTGGACAAACTTTATTTGACGAAATCTGATCAATACTCCAAATATAACAGTACCAGATGCAAACTTTATTTGACGAAATCTGATCAATACTCCAAATATAACAGTACCAGATGCAATGTTTCGACAGAACTGATGCACTGTTTCATTTTAACTGAACTGATGCGCTGTTTCTTTTCGACTGAACTGATGCATGCACTGAATTGATATACTATTTCTGTCTCGACTGAACAGATGCAATTCTTCAATGAAGTGATGCACTGTTTCGAACAGGTGCACTGTTTGATGAAATGGTATACCGCTTCAGCAAAAATACTGCAGATATGCATTTTCAGAAACATCACACCATTTAAATGAAAACTTTCTTTTCTTTATAAATATTCTGTATGGTCAATCAGAACGTTCTGTGCGTTCGAAGAATTCGCCTACTTACCGCTATAATCGGATTGAAGGTCATTTTATCATGAGAGAGATTCCATGACCTCGAGTATAGTGAATGACTTGGCCTTATTAATTTCTATTCATCTACTTTCTGAAGGCTTGAAAAGATCATTTTAATCTTGTATTGAGAATATTTGATATACTTCTTATTTATACTTGAATTTTAGTTGAAGTTGTTTATCTGCATATACAGATTCTGCATAGCCGTAGAAGGAAATGACAAAATGGAGCTAAATCCATGAAGAAGAGCTGGAAAATGGAGCTAAATACATGAAGAAAAAAGAAATCAAGCATAATCTATGAAGAAAATCTGGACAATCGAGCTAAATCAACGAAGAAAAACAGGAAAATGAGCTAAATCGATGAAGAAAAACTGGAAAATGGAGCTAAATGAATGAAGCAACCAGAAAAATCGAGCTACATCGATGAAGAAAACTGGAGAATCAGACATCTAACGAAGAAACTGGAAATTTTCATTCAACATTAACAAACGATAAGCTAAAAACAAGCTAATTAACATAATTTTACATCAACAAAACACTAATTTAAACCTTCAACAGCAGAAACACAGACACTAAACTAAATTCACAATTTCAAGCAAAATCGATGAAGAAACGCTGGAAATAAAGCAAAATCAATAACGAAAACTAGAAATTTTCATTAATAACCAGACGATTAACAACAGATAAAGCTAAAAGCTAGCTAATTCTACACCTAGAAAAAGCTAATGAAGACCTTAACAGTACACAAACTAACACAACTAAGAGCTAGTGAACTTGGTAACAGCCTTAGTGCCTTCAGAAACAGCATGTTTAGCCAATTCACCAGGCAAAACAAGTCTCACAGCAGTTTGAATTTCACGAGAAGTAATCGTCGGCTTCTTATTATACCTAGCAAGACGTGAAGCTTCCTGTGCAAGTTTCTCAAAAATATCATTGATGAAACTGTTCATTATTCCCATAGCTTTGCTTGAAATACCGATATCTGGATGCACCTGCTTCAACACTTTGAAGATATATATCTTATAAGTCTCTACCGCCTTCTTCGATCTCTTCTTCTTCTTATCTCCGGCAGCCGCGGCGCCGCTGTCTTTCGGTAGTTTTTTGCCGGCTTTTGGTTTTTTCTCTGCCGGGGATTTACCGGCGGCGACCGGAGTTTTTTCAGCTGCCGGTTTTTTCTCAGCTTTTGGTGCCATTGTTGTAGAGAGAGAAAGGGTAAAATGGGAAACTTGAAAATTAAGAGATGCTTTTCTCGGGAAAGTTGTGTGGAGAATGTGGAAGGGGGGTTTGGTTTATATAGTGGTTAAGAGGAGAGCTGTGATTGGTTGATAAGGAGTGACGCGGATCGTAAAGGATAGCCGTTGATTTAGATGTTTAATCAACGGCCGTTATGAATTGTTTTGCGATCCGGGTCATTTTTCTTTTTTCTCTTTATTTATTACAACTCTAATAAAATAAGGCCCAATATAGATGCTTTATCGCGGTTGATTACTCGGATTGGTTCTAGCATTTCTCTGTCCAAAAAGATCGGCGAGTCGGCTTCATAGGGTGTATAAAAATAGCGTAAGATTTTGTGTATTAGTAAAATTTGTATTAGTAATACTTACGTTAGTTATATTTACATTTTTCTTATGCAGTGTTTGGTTTGATATATTAAAAATAACACGAATTGCATAATTTCTAATGAAAAAATTTTTTTACAAGAATATCTTTTATAAATATGACGGAAAGGACGTGAAATTCTTTTTGAGGGACAATTATGACTCTAACCATGCTAATGCATGCATAGAATCCATTGTATTACTAATACCATAGATTTCTATGCATTAGCAATACACTTTGGGGTGGTTTGGTAGAGTGTATAAAAATAATGTAAAATATAGTGTATTAATAATGTCTGTATTAGTAATGTTTGTATTAGTTATGCTTGTATTAGTTATGCATGTATTATTTCTTATACATTATTTGATTTGATGTATAAAAAATAATATATCTTACATAATTTCTATAAAAGAAGTGTTTGTTTATAAAAATACCATTCTTTAATGCTGTACATTTTTTTTGCAATAAAGTTCTTTTGACATCTCAAACATAATTAGTATTGTTGAACTAATATATAGAGATTTAGGATTAATTTCAAAACTTTCGTCTTTGCGCATGAAATGTTATTTCGGAGGATTAACATAGTCGAAACAAAACTAAATACAAGATGTAAAATTAAGGAATAGTCTCAAGAATATTTTTTAATCTTTTTAAAGACCCTCAAAGTAAATCAAAAATATGTTGCGGTTATTTAAATCAACTATTCATTGTTGTAAATGAAAATGGTGGGGAAAGAAATTGTGAAATGTTTTGAGAAAATTCACAGTTGAGAATTAAAATGGTGGGAAAATAAATTGTGAAATATTTTGAGAGGGAAATTGAGGGGTATTAAGGTCATTTAATAAGTTAATGCATGTGTTAAAAGTCTTTGTATTACTAATACACACTTCAGTACACAATAGAGTGTATAACTAATGATTGTAGTATTACTTATACATAGATAAAAAGACATACCAAACAAGGTACTAGTAGTACACATTAACTAATTATATTTTACAATACACTCTACCAAATGACCCCTTCTTAATACCAAATAGAGTGTACAACTAATACAAACATTAGTAATAAATGGGATAAAAAAGTGACCAAACAAAATATTAGTAATAAACAAATCTAATACAAACATTATTTTTCTTAATACACTCCACCAAACGGCCCTTAAGCATTCTATCGATCAATTGGTTCGATCTGATTTTGTATTATATTATTGTTTTAGCTTATTGGCTACAACAATATACCCAATATATTCCCAAAAAGTGGGGTCTGGGTAGAGTAAAATGTACGCAGTCCATATCATTGTCTAGGTGAAGTAGCGAGGCTATTTCCGATAGAACCTCCGCTCAGGACACATAACAGTATACCAAACAAAAAACATAAAAGCATACAACAAAGTACTACTATAAACTATCTATCCAAAATCATAGACATCACAAAACACCACAAACAAGAAACTTCAATCACAGATATAAACAAAGCGATCTTCCCTACTATAACGACTTAACTCCTACCCTTACTCGCGTCCTCTACATCTTTCTATCAAAGGTTACGTACTCCGTAAACTGTAATTAGTTTATCGACTATCATTTTTGTAAATAAGCTAAGTGGATAATTAATCTAATAAGATAAATAAAAATTACAGAAATCACAACCATTTTAAAGCTAATTATTATCTATTTCAATTTTTTTTAAATTACTAAAAATTCATAATTTAGCTAATTATTATCTATTTCAATTTTTTTTAATAAAAATTACTAAAAATTCATAATTTAGTCAACAAGGAGTACTATTTTTTTTTTACATTCATGGATTGTTTGGTTGGGAAATAGTTATCCCGGATAATTAATCTTGAAATTTTTTCTTTTTCTAGTTTCCCATCCGGTGTTCGATGTCCGTACTGAAGTTTCGATTAATCTGTTTTTTGGTACCACCCGTATTGTAACCCCGACTAATTCAATTTTTTTTTATTTTCCATTCGATATTCGGTGCCCGCATTGAAATCCTGTTCGGTGCCCGTATTGGATCTCCGACTAATCCATTTTTTTTAATTTCTCATTCGGTATCTGATGCCTGCATGCAAGGCCATTAAGGTGGCAGTGCTCCCAACAGAATTTTCTCCATACACAGAGTCGAGCCCTCGACCTCTGATTAAGAGGAGAACAGTCTCATCCACTATACTACAACCCATGTATTATGAATTAATTGTCCCACATTGAAAAACTAGAGAAATGCTAAAGGGATTATAAGTCAAATGGGTTCTTCCACCTATTAGGCTAGTCTTTTGGGTTCTCCCGTTTGGTTTATAACATTGGTGCTTTCATTGAGAGTCTCACGCATTGGGTCATGACTTGGAGTGTTGGAGTGGTGGCCTGCGCACTAGGAGTGGTGGCTTGGACCCAAAAGGGGTGCCTGCTGTGACCAACTGAACATAGCCGTGATTAACGAGAATCAATCTACACGTTGAGCCACGATTCGGAGTGGTGACCTGTGCGTCAGGAGTGGTGGCCTGGACCTAAGAGGGGTGTCAGTTGTGACACCAACGATGTCGTTGGTTCTCAAGCAAAGACGATCGTTATGAACCACCAACGAGATCGTTACCAATTGTCGGACATTGGAAAAATAGAGAAATGCTAATGGGTTCTCCCACCTATTAGATTAATCTTTTGGGTTGAATTATCTCGTTTGATTTATAACACCATGTTAATAATTTTGAAATTAGTTATTTAATAATTAAGTATCTCGGAATTAGTTATTACCAAATAGTGACACAGAAATTAGGTGACATATACAAATCCAAGTAAACTTAGTATCAACCACACATCTCCAACAACCACCATTAAAGCAAATTCCAAACCAACCCCCACCCTTCCCCCCCAAAAAAAAAAGAAAAAATCTCAATTTTCACCATGGCTTTGTTAAGCTCAACTTCTTCATCTTCTCTACTAACAAATTTTCACTACATTTCATCTCTCCAATACAATAATAACACTAGATTTGTTTCACCAAAATGTAAATTACTTGGAATTACAGCTGATTTATCTGTTCCTCCTAAAGCTAGATTTATTGCCAGACGTAAAGAGTCTTTATCTGTTAAGCAGCTTCAAAGGCCCCTAAGTATGTTTCTCTCCGTTTTAATTTATGTGATACTTAGACACGTATTTTAAGAAAGTATAGTACTCCTTCGTCCTATTTTATGTGTCGCCTTTTAACCGGATCGAAAATGAGTGATGACTTTGTGAAATTTACGAAATTATTCCTCTTCAAATTTATTTTTTAATTATTAAATGGGATCCAGTAATGATGATAAAATGTAGATGGTCATTAAATAGTAGTTATAAGATTGTCATTCTTTTCGGAACGGACTAAGAAGAACACACAAATTTTACGTGGAAACCCTTGACGGAAAAAACCACGGGTAGAGGAGGAGGAAATTCACTATAATGGAGAGGAATACAAGGAGGAGACGAAAGTTTCTAATATATAAAACCGCCAAAAACAACCCACTTGATTGCACTTATATAATACGTGCGTACAAAAAAATTCTAAGCTCAGAAATAGTCCCTACTCTACCACCACAGGACCCCCAAAAAATCCCAAACATGGGTCGCACCGCGATCTTTTCATGGCCGGATCAACAAAATTCGGGTCACAATAACGGATTTGATATGTAGCATTTTAAATAAGACAGTAGTTTTTTTGAAGCTTGTGATCTATAACAAAGTCATAGTGTAGTAAACACTAACTTCACAATGTTGGTATTGTATTATTTGGTGAGAATTTCAATTATGTTTTGTTGTTTTTCGGTTGATTTAGTGGACTATATGAGCTTGCCAGCGAGCCAGTACTCGGTGTTGGATGCGGAGAGGATTGAACGAGTGGATGATAATACGTTCAGCTGTTACGTGTACAAGTTCAAGTTCTTTGCATTTGAAGTGTGTCCTGTTTTATTGGTTAGAGTCGAGGAGCAGCCTGATGGATGTTGTATCAAGTTGTTGTCTTGCAAGGTGTATTGCATTTGCATTTGCATTGCTTAACGTTTTTACTAATGTATGGTTTCTAATCATGTTATTACTTGTACCGTTTGATTCTCAGCTCGAGGGATCTCCAATTGTGGTCGCGCAAAATGATAAGTTTGATGGTATGTATGTAGTCTTTTTAAGAGCTATTTCTATCACTTTGAATATTAGTGTGTTAGTCTCTTTAGTATCTTCGAAAGATGTACCTGGTTCAATATTGATGCAACTTTGTTTATTTGTTCCGTATTGGTCCGTAAAATTGCAATAATGTGGTTAGAACAAGATTACTTATCTGGATGCAACTTGATACTGGACTCACTTTGAGTTGCATATATCTGTATTTCTTTCTGCTGGCATGTTCTTCTTAGAGGTGTTGTATTTTCAGCACTTGATTTAAATTGACTGGAAGTTAAAACGGGAACACATTTGACGAAGAAATGACCATTTTTAAGACGCTTTTGTCCTCGTAGCTATTCATGAATGTTATGAAACCAATCAATCTTTTTTTTTTTTTTTTCCTCTTTTGACAATGGATGGGTGATGGCAGCATTAGAGGCCTGTGATCTTCTGATAACTGCAATGTAAGCTTAGTCCTGTTGCTTCTCGAGAGGGGAAAAAACCATTCCTGCTTAGAGGATTGATGGTTTAGTGCTGTCTGTCAGTTAAGTGCACCATTAGTTACCTTTAGTCGAAATAGTTGCTTTGTCGTCCTCTTAAAAAGTTAGCAACTTTCATACTGCCCGAAAGGTGACGAACATAAGTTATCTTTCTTGCTTTAAGGCAAATCCAGGATTCTAACCGCCAATTACTGAATAATTTGTTCTGCATCGACTTGGGGAGGAAAATTCGATCTCCCAATAAGTTCAAGTTCGGCAAAAACTCAACCTCAACATGTTTTGTCAACTTCCATTCGTTGTATTCAAAGTTGTGTGGACAAGCTATTGATAAAGGCTTAAATTGTGAACATAAAGGGATCGATGGAAGAAGTCTAAATGTAGTATATAGTAAGTAGTAGAGTGACCTTCTTCTTGATTTTCTGAAATCTAACTCCTAGCGAGGTTTGTTAAGATAAATAAATAATTGATGTGATCATGTAACATGATTCACGTCAGCATGTGATTGTTTTAAGTTTAATGGCCTTTGACGCTGTACTTGAGACTAACTTGTCTCGTCTTTATTAGGTAAAAGGACTTGATGTGACAAGGTGTCATCTGCAATAATAGTTGCTCAGTTCGCGCGCATGTGTCAATTCTGAATTTTATTACATAATGCTTTTCAGGAGTGCTTTGACACTGATTTAGTATGGGCATGCAGCTTCGATGGTGAACAAAATATCTTATGATAGCAAGCGAAGAGACTCAGCGTTGCAGCAGCTCACTTCAGATGCTGTTATTGAGGTACTAACCGAGTTTGTCCGTATTGCAATAAAAGTAAAACATTACAATGGTTGGTTAGTTTGCATCGGTTGTGATTGACTATCTATGCAGGTCAACATTGAAATCCCCTTTGCATTTCGAGCAATTCCAGTGCAGGTAATCGAGTCAACTGGTTCTCAGGTCCTAGATCAGATACTAAGAATCATGCTCCCTCGGTTTATGGCACAGGTTCGTTACTTTGTTTGTTAATTGATCACTTAGACAGTTCACTTTCTGTAAAAACTTTCTTGTACTGTAATCCTTTCAACTGTCGGAGCTACTTTTCTTGTCATTTCCGTCAAGGTGGTGATTGAGTTCCAATAAAGACGTACAGCTTGTTGGTCTCGTCACTTTCATAGTTGACACTAGTATCTTTTCATTTTGACTACGTTCTATTGTTACTTCCGTTTCTTTATCATCACCATCTTCCTCACATTTCATCCTTTTTATCGGAAGAAAACTATGCAATGTTTCCTATTATCACAAGTCATTATTAAGGTATTACGAAGTAACAGGCACGAAAAAATTTGATTATCTGGTTGTGCTACCTCTATACGAGGCTGCATTGGGAGGCACATATGGAATTCCTATGTCCTAATTGACGGACAACAACCATCTCGTTGGATTCACCAAAAGTTGATATTTTAATGTGGATATATCCTGCATCCTTCGGTTGGACTGAGGAGTTCTTGATAGGTACTTTAATATGTTTTATCCTCCATTACTATTTTATAGCACCTACTCGGCCTATCCACCACATAACCATCTCGGTGGGGATGAGTGGTGTCTAGCTCTACCTGCAATTACGAAGATGAGAATTTGAGTCACCATGAGGGTAATGTGGGAGGAGCTACTGTCTGACTTCTAGGTTATGTTGCCCGGGATCTTCAAAAACATCAATGGCTGCATGTCGGATTCTCCCAAAATAGTGTATTTTTGGAGAATCCAATATGAATGCAGCATCGGAAGTGAAGACTCTGGACAACTTAGCTTCTAGGTACATGGATTTGTTGTGAGATTAACCATAGAAAAAAATACGGATGCAGAAGGCATGCCCTTAACTATACAAGGTTGTTCTCCATCTGGATTTTGAATTTAAATATCGACGAGAAGGAAACCCTGATCAACCAGCATAAAAAATTAACCAAGTTCGATAAAACTGAGTCGATCAGTAACTGCTAGAAAATCTAATCCAATGTAAAACTTTAACTATGATGGAGTTCTGAGTTTCTTTTAGTTGCATTTCTTTCACATAATCTTCCATGCAGTTGTTAGTTGTGAATATTGTTCGGTGTGATTATACATTACATCAGCCGAACTCTACGGTTACTTTCAGTTTTTTATACATTACATCAGCTGAACTCGATGGTAAAGTTGTTGCCATGTGACCAGGAGGTCACGGGTTCACGCCTTGGAAACAGCCTCGGGCAATAATGCAAGGTAAGGCTACGTACAATACACCTTTGTGGTAGCTCCCTTCCCCGGAACCTTTGCATAGCGGGAGCTTTAGTACACCGGGCTGCCCCTACATCAGTTGAACTCTACGGTTACTTCCAGTTTTGGGGCTTAGATGCAAAATTACGTTTCCTTAACCTAAGCGAGAATGGACATCGCTTTTTGAAGTATCCACTTTAAGGTGGCTTTCGCTCTTTTATATTAGAAGTCTCGTTTTTAATGCTGTTTTTCTTGCATCCAGCTAGTGAAGGACTATCAAGCGTGGGCGTCAGGTGACACATCGAGGCAGCCTCTTGGAACTGGTCAGATTTGAGGCAGCTGCAAAATTCATCATCCTAAGAAGTCGCGTTGGTTGCTAATAACAAAACGAGCATTAAGTTCTTTGATGGCAACAAATATTCTCCGCGAGTTCTCCATATCAAGCAGAGACTTTGATTTTCTCAATAAGCTCGATCAACTGGATAAATTTGCAGCACAAAAATCTCAGATCAGACAAGGGGTCCGGCTGAGCGCCAACCATAAATGTGTAGAAAAATATGGATGGATAATCGGTATGTATTGAATATTTGTTTCCAGATTACTCATGAACCACGATGAATCAAATTTTTTCTTCGTATATTTTGTGTAAAGACAATGGTCTGGCTGCCTGTTTATGTAGTAGGAATTGTTTCACTCAGACCATTTCGACATGTCTTCTTCTCTCGTCGAATACCTCTAGTTTTTGCTGAGATTTTTGTGTATAATCGTGGTGTTCTGATCAATGCCTTAGACTTGCTTCGACTATTTCATTGGGTACGTGCTAGTTTTCTGCTCTGTCGATCACTCCTACCGTGATCTCAGATTGTATTGTATATATGATCTGGCGAACGTGCTGGATTTGATAGAACTGCACAACTTCACACTTTTACACAGACGTAGGGGTAAGGCTTGCGTACAACCCGCTCTCCTCAAACCCCACTTGTGAGACGATGCTTGGATGCAACCAGTGACGGAGCCAGAATTTTCACTAGGAGGGTTCAGAAGTGAACATAGGAACTAGTTGAAGGGAGACGAGAGTTCAACATCTACTATGGATACATCAAACATAATTTAAACCATGCATAAATAGTTTCTGCCGTTGTCCAAAGGCGGCTCCACCCCTGCGTGCAATCCGCTCTCCTCAGACTCTACTTGTGAGACGATGTTGGATATGTCGTCAGCTAAAAGAAAGAAGACATCGTACATAAACAAATGCTCACACTTGGTTTCAGTTTGCAAGTAAACATTCCAACTTGCGTATGCGCGTCTAGACATCTCAGCTTGTCTTCATTGCGTTAGCTAAACGCTCCAACTTACAAAATGATTATCTACACACCTCCAAATTTTACGTGCCACGTCAGTGGTAGCTTACGTGTTAAGCTCATTTCTAGAGGTGACTTGAGGTTCAACGCTCCTGAGGACTTCACACACAACGAAAACTTTAGTGCACCGAACTTTCCTTTACTTTTGATTAGTTAACATTATCTCGTTCAACTAATAATAGCTAATCCACTTTTTTGTTTGAAAATATTTTAGAGTCATACAATAATGAAATCTTAGTTATTAAATATAATTGATTGCATCTACATGAGCCTTTTAATTTCTATTCCAGTCAATTTATTTAAATGACTACATATAAGAGTTGAAAGTTGAATTACGAAATTTGTGAATCAAATCGATAACTCGAATCGATAATAAAATTATTGGTTAATTAATTTTATAATGGTTTGATTTGTTGGTTCGAGTTTCGGTTTGACCACATATCGGTTAACCTGATAACCAAATCATTAATAATCTGATACTCGATAATCAAAATTTTATTAGTTATTTGATTATTGATTTTGCATGGTACAAATTTGATAACCAATAGTTGATAATCAAATCAATAATATCTGAAACTGAATTAAATCGATCGATAAATATTCCTAGTTGGACACTTTAAAAAATGGCTTTAATTAATTCTCTTGGACTCAAAATATGTAATTAAAAACCAAAGTAATAATACAATAAATGATATATATATATATATATATATATATATATATATATATATATATTCAGATCAAATTTGTCCGAAATATAATCTTGAAAACACTACAACTTCTTTACAGTATATCTAAAATAACAAAATAATTCAAATAATCCCCCTTAAGCGTGATCCGAATTATAAAATAATCAGAACCCCAAAACAGATATCGAAAATAAAATTAAAAAAAAAATCATAAAACAAGAGAATTATATTCTTCTAGCTAGTCTACAAGAAGACATTTTCTTTTTCTTTTCTTGATAGAATTCACATCAACAAACATGAAAAATGACTCAATTTCATCATGATTAAAAAACTTTAATTCATCAATTAATAATAATTTTCTCTTACATGAAAAAGAAATAGAAGAAGAAGATGACACCCTTTTTGGCTTCTTTGGTGTTGGTGGACATTTGATAATTTTTGGGATCAAATATTTTGAAGATTTTGGAGTTTTACATTCATCTTCATCACTATTTATAATATGCTCTAATAATTCTTGATCTATAGACATATTTTTTATTTTTTTTTTTGTGTGTGTGGAATTAATAAGAAGTGTTTAATGTGAGTATATATATTTATATATGATGTTGAAAAAGATAGAGGAGTATAATGGAAGTTAATTGAGTGAGAAAAAGAAAAAGAAAGATGTTATTTGATAGTTTCTTGATTCTTACACAAACATATATATATATAAAGCATGAGATCTACCTAGCTTTTTTTTTTCTTCATGTTCCTTCCACATGAATTTTACATTATTATGTAGTTTATAGACGGAGTCGGAATTTTAACTTTATGAGTTCTGAATTTTAGAATGATTCATTTTGTGATCCATGTGACTCAGATAAGAATCTTATATCTTATTCATCCAGTGTTGTTCTGATTGATTTTAACTTTATGAATTCTGAATTTTAGAATATGATCCATTTTGTGATCCACGCGACTCAGACAAGAATCCTATATCTTACCCATCTAGTGTTATTCTGATTGATTTTTACTTTATGAGTTCTGAATTTTAGAATGATCTATTTTGTGATCCACGCGACTCAGACAAGAATTCTATATTTTATCCATCCAGTGCTGTTATGACTGAATTTCTGAGATCTCGCTCGCTGTCAAAGCGCGTTTTGTGAAGTGTTCTCCTGCCTCTGTCACCTGAGATAAAGTCGACTGAAAACCGCGATCAAAGTCGTGGTTTGGAGACGATGATTTGAAGGTTCATTCGACGGAGAAGGGTGTCTTGGTTGCCGCTACCGACGCTAGCTGAATGAATCATTACTTTAAGTGGTAATAATTGAATTGTGAATTTAATATTCGTACAAGATTTAAATTCGAGTTGCGAAAACAACTTTTTGCAAAGACGTAGGGTATAAGACTGCATATAATATATCATTGTGGTTCAATCCTTCTTCAGACTCTGCTTATTAGAACATGAGCTCTATCAAGCATTTCTTGCATGCCTCTTTCGCATGAATTTTGCATTATGTGGTTTATAGGCGGAGTCAGAATTTTAATCTTACGAGTTTTGAGTTTTAGAATGATGACTTAAGTGATAGTAATTGAATTGTAAATTTAATAGAGATAAATATTTAATACCCGCTCAAACTATGACCAAAGTTGCTACGACATACTCCAACTTCATAGGGGTCCTATTACCTCCGAACTCAATTTTAGCGTGTTTTTGTCATCCTTTTGTGCTAACGTGACACCTTTATTACATAAAATAGGATCCACGTCGTCAAAGATGACACGTCAGCTAAAAAAGAAGACAAAAATATGCTAGAATTTAGTTTGGGAATAATAGTACCCTGTGAAGTTGGAGTATGTCGTAGCAAATTTGATCATAGTTCAAGGGGGTACTATATGCTTTACTCAATTTAATATTTGTACAACATTTAAATTCAAGTCGTGAAAATAACCTTTTACAAAAACGTAGGGTATAAGACTGCATATAATATATCATTATGGTTCGATTCTTCTTCAGACTCAGCGTATAACGAAGCTTTAGTGCACTGAATTGTCTTTTTTTATTATGACTTCAAAGCGGATTTAGTCGGATTCTAATATGAGTATCAATTATCGAGTGAAAAATTTAATATTGAGTTGTCGAATGACAATTGCTTTATCTTTTAAGAAAAGATGCAGGGAGCCTGCCCCATATTAAGTGCTTGTCTGGATAGTGGTTCGTCATGATTTCATAATGTACGGTATGGTATGATATTGTACAGTACAGTACAATACAATGTTTGGATGGACTGTATCGTTCACTGATATTTAATAACGGTTTAGTTGTTTGATTTGACGGTATGATATTATACCGTAACTGTTAAGTTTACTAAAATGCTCTTAATTATTATAAATGTTAAATTTATCAATAATTATTAATAAGATATTTTTCTTCTTGCTAATTTTGTCACAAATTATGCCATGTAAATATATAAAGTTTTAAAAATTTATGTAAACTCTAACAAAATCAATAAAAGAGTAGATCAAACTAAATGTAACCAGATTCATTTTTTATAGTGACAATTTCAGTTCCTTTTGGTGTTCTAAGACATGACCATCAACGACAAGCACAAAATTTGAATGCATATTTTTTGTATGCTACGGGTGTGTTCGGTATGAAAACCCCCCAAAAATTTAGGATAAGGGGGTGGAGTAAGAAAAATTATGATTTTTTTTTAAAAATATTTTGACGGTGGGGATAGTGGAGTGGGGGAGGGGGTGAGGTCGGGGTATGGGGTACGGAGTGAGTAAGAAAAAAAAATTGAATATTTTTTTTTAAAACACATTAAAGAAAATTGAGAGAGAGAGGCTGATAAGGAGTGAAGGTGGAGTAAGAATTTTTTTTTGAAACTTTTTTAGAAAATAAATTTAAAAATAAG
This sequence comes from Capsicum annuum, assembly GCF_002878395.1. Taxonomy (NCBI): domain Eukaryota; kingdom Viridiplantae; phylum Streptophyta; class Magnoliopsida; order Solanales; family Solanaceae; genus Capsicum; species Capsicum annuum. Next base: position 220,006,816 of record NC_061115.1, on the reverse strand, counting down.
AAAATTGATGTTGGTAGGTGGACGGGAGGTTGGGGTAAGAACAAGTTTTCATTTTATTTTTTTTAAAATAAATTTTTTAAAAATGGGTTGGGGGTAGTAGGGTCGGGGTAGGGGTGGGATAAGAATAAATTTTAAATTTTCTTAAAAGATTTTTTTTCGGGAGTGGAGGTGGGGACTGGGAGGGGGTGGGGGGTCGGGGTAGAAGATGGAGTTAAATAATATAGGGTTAAGGATAAAATAATATTATATAATATTAAATAAGGGCATAATTGGAAAAAAGAACAAGGAAACCATGAGATACCACCGACCCGTGGGATAACACCCACAGAAAGTCGCAAAAAATGGCCCATTCGGCTAACATACCATTATGGTTCGATTCTTCTTCAGACTCTGCATATAATAAAGCTTTAGTGCACTGAACTGCCTTTTTTTATTACAATTTTTTTTACTAAATTTCTAATTATGTGCACCAGTTTGCGTAAACGCGATATACTTTATATTAAAAAAATAAAAATAAAAATAAAGTGGTATAACTATATGTTGACTCTCGTGTACCTTTACAACCGTTACATTCTTTTTTTTGTTTTTCACCTTTTTAGCTTCACCAATATTCTTTTTGGCACGTTTACTCAATTTTTTTGGCAATTTTTATATACATTTTATATTATTAGTATCTTATATTAAAAAATAAAAATGAATAAGATTTTTGAAATTTATATTGTGTACTCCTTTGGTACATTGATAGTGTAAAGGAATATTTATGCTATGATATATACTAGTATTAAGTTGAATTCAAAACTTCTTTTTAGGCATTTGAGATACCAATATTATTGTTACAATCAATATTATTCTCTCAATTGTTATGTGTATTCACTCAGTATGAATTTGTATTTTCTTAAATCTTATTAAAAAAATATTAAAATTTCTGTGACAGGTTTATAATGTAGCATTAGACTCTTATTAGTTATATGAAAAATTAGGCGTATCAACGCGGATTTAGACGGAAAATTTTAATATTGAGTTCTCAAGTGACGATTATTTCATCTCTTAAGAAAGGATGCGGGGAGCCTGCCCCATATTAAAGGGGATACTCTCTTCTATGATGTGTGTTATATTATTGTGTCTTATTTCTGAAAGTCGTAAAAAATGATCAGTTCGCATTGTTTCGCTCGTTTGATCACCAAAATGGCCACAATGGCCTCGCCAGACCACCCAGATCCACTCCACAACACGCTGGGGGACCGTCGACCGATTTTCGACCAGATCCGACACCAGGCGTCGGGCCCACCTATCGAACCGTGGGCTAACACCCTCTGAAAATCGCCAAAAATGATTCGTTCACTCCATTTGGCCCATTTGACCACCAAACTGGCCC
>NC_061115.1:219984109-220002441 GCF_002878395.1 Capsicum annuum | reverse complement strand
GATTTCAACATTTCCCGAGATGGCTCAACAGACACCATCTGGCACACAGTATGCGTATTCCATTTTGTCTCTGATACGAGGAGAGATGGAAGAAGATTCAGTACTACTGCTTACTATTCCAGGGAAGGTGGTCACTTACAACTTGGTGCTTAAAACAGTTAATGTAATCCGCGAGTTGCCTGGTGAAGTACATGATACTTTACGTTTTGATCATCTTAGCTCTTATCAGTATACTGCAAGTTTTGCTCCGGGTGAAGATTGGACTATTGATCCAAAATAGCGCGTTGAATTTCTTGTGGATATGTTTCATGTGAAGATTTCTCCAATGATACTAGTACTGTTTCTTATCAAGTCTTAGTTTCATAGTTTATTTGGTTAAATCAGTATAAATGTTATAGAACCTTATCGTAGCTCTATCGGAAACAACCTCTACCTCAACGAAGTAGGATTGTCTCGGGTGTGTTATTGTTATTGTAGTATGAATGTTATAAAAACTTTTAAATCTTGTTGTCAGCTCTTCTGTGATTTAGATTTATTTACATTATCATTTCTTCGTATTTGGAGTTTTTCATCCAAGGTTGGTGATTACTCAACAGAACAGAAAGCTCAACAGTTTAAAACAAAAATAACAGGAAGATATCTGCAGTACTACAAAACCGAGAAAATATCACGAGCTAAAAATCACAAAGTACTAACTGAACGCTAAAATATAGCTATACTACAGACTTAGTCGAACTAGAAAGTAGCGGCTGATGTTGTACAACTTTAACACTCCCTCTCGACATTAGCTCCCGTCTTAACCATGCCCAGCTGCTGACATAAACTTTCAAACTTATAGACACTTAAATTCTTTTATGAACACGTCTTCAATTTTGCTGCTCGGTTTTAATATGCGCCAAGTGAATCTCTCGTTGCAACACCTTTTCTCTGATGAAGTGGTAATGTATTTCCAAGTGCTTAGTCCTAGCATGAAAAACAGGATTTTCAGCCAAGCAGATCGCTGACTGTACAACGGAACTGCATAGCCAATTGGTTGTTGTAAATCCTTCATCAACTGCATAATCCATGTACTTCCTTGAGCTGCAACTGCTGCTGCCGACACTCTGCTTCTGTTGTTGACAACGACGAGTTAAGGTGTATGTTTGTGTTATTTTTTCAAATATTCATATCTTTTAGGAAATAATTTGGGGTTGTTTGTACTCCAAATCGTTATAGGACTATACTTGAAGCATATCTATACATAATAATGTCATCAGAATTAAAAAAACAAAACAAAACAAAACGAAGGTGACTTGATCTGATATGGCAGTGGCAAATTGGGCAGAACTGTCTAAGGATCTAAGTGATGTGATTGTAAAACGTGTTAAGTTGATAGAAGATTTCATTGCTTTCAGTGTTGTTTGTACCTCATGGCGAAATTCAGCAACTAAGGCTAATTTTGACTTTTTGTCGCCTCAACTTCCGTTGTTAATGCTGGCTGATAAAGGTGATGTTGATTATCGAAAATTTTACTCAAGAAGAAAGTTTAGATTTTGATACTACAGAAACTTTCTATCGCATGAATATCATCAAACTCCCGTTAGAAAAAGAGTTATGGGCTTTACTTTCCTGATCCTGAACTTGAATGCGTTATCTATGCATGAGCAGAGCTGTGTTATCTGTCAGTCCTTCTGTTATGTCAGATTATGTACTTGCGGTTTCTTATTATGCAAATTATAGTTTCTTAGCTTGTTGGCGACCTGGAGACCTAAACTGGACTTTTGTTGAGAGGGGTCACTGTGGCGGTATCTCCTCTATGGATGATGTATGAATGTTATGGTATTTAATCAAATTCTATCTCCTTATGTTACTACTTTCGCGGAATTGAACGTATTACTGTTACATAGGCTTTGTTCCCAAGTAATATCGAATTTCTAATGATTTCAATAGTAGAATTCTCCTCTAGTATCATCGGTGAGTACTCTTCAGTTGGTTGTGGTACCAATAACTTTCTAGGTACGTTTGCTTGTTCTGATAAATTTCCTTTTGGATGTGATTTTGATACTCATACTGTAATGTTTTCTAACAACAACATACCGTAAATATCTAGTACTTGCACTGGAACTTACATTGCGGCTGCACAAAGGTATTCGTGGAGGCGCAATCTGATGCTCAATCGAAATCACTGATGACGAAGCTACAGGTCATAAATACAGTGATGTCCAGCTGTTCGATGACAAACCGAGAAAGATATGCCAGAAAGGTACTTCACTGCAACTTCTCTTGACTGTGGTGAGTCTCTTTGGAAGACTTGTGCCGTGCTGGCTTTTTCATGGAACGTGAGACTATTGTGGATCGAGCTCTACCTCCCTTGATAAAAATTGTATGATGAATGAGGATGATGTCCCAACAGGTGATGAAAGGCCATCATATGAAATAATACCTGCTGTTGAGCATGGAAAATCTACCACAGGTTGTGTGTTCAATAAACGTCTGCGCTCCTGTCATGGATCGTTCAACCATAGTTGTGGACGATTTCAAGGAACTCCTTCAGAATTCAGCTTGTCATATTGATAACAGTTTCACTGATCAAGCCTTTCGAATAGATTTACGTTTATTCTGGTGCAAATTTCCTTGTCACTGTTCATGGAACTGCAATGAATTTTTGTGTAATGGGATCTGGGAATATGTTTCAATCCCATGGCGCCTATAGTTCATACAATGAACGTGGAGCGACCACAGTTGTTGGACTTCTTCAGAGGTAGTGGTATGGACTGCGTACATTTTACCCTCCCCAGAACCCCGACTTTGTGGGAATACACTGGATTTGTTGTTGTTGTTGTATTTGCATTTGTCGCACCAGTAAAGCACATATCATTCTTGTGAGCAACATTACACACGCGCACTGGTGTTGTTAGTCTATTAAGAAATGAGAGATCTTTTGAAGGGTAAACTTAGTTTTCTCTATTAAGAAATTAGTCTGAAGTGACTTTAAATAGATCCAATTCATATAGTAGATCTTTGAAGGCGGATCAAGTATATTGTTCGATATAAATGATAGTAATTTATTCTTTTATATACACTAATTATTATCGTCAAACACGTACACTTGACTAGTGGGATAGAAAAGGACAGCCCAGTGCACTAATGCACATGCTATGCACGGAGTTCGGGGAAGGACTAAAACCACAAGGCTTTACTATAGACGCAAGGGCGATTTTAAATGTAAATTTTGGGTCAGGCAAACCCGTGTTTTTTCTGTAAAACTAGATATTATACTTACATATTTTCTAGAATTGATCTAATATTTACCCGGCGGCAGCACACATGCTACCAAAAGATCGACCTAATGGTGCACTTGGTTAAAACCTTAGTTATTTCTAGAAATCCTAGAATCGCCTCTGACCGTACATATTTGATAGTGCCTTCAACAGATCGGACGTGGTTTTCTCCTTGACGATGTTGAACGCCACGTTTCTCGACAAAGTCAACCGGATCAGCCTAGAGCCTGCCGATCCTTGAGCTTCCACTTCTCCTCCGTCATGGACTCCGGCTTCACCCCGGTCGAGGGTTCGTGAAGATCTTTCTGGTACAGATAGTCTTCGATCTGCATCTTCTAGAAACCGAAATCGGATCCATCAAACTTCTCGATTCCAAGCTTCGATCCTTCCATCTTTAGTGATCGTGATGAATCTCCCAAACTTTGATACCAGTTGTTAGGATCGATTTGCGTGCACACACACTAAATCTATGGAGAGGATGAAGAAAACTAGTGAGAGAGTTCTTGAGGAGATAGAGAGAGAGTGTGAATGAATTACGTGGTAATACCCGTGGGTACCCTCCACGGCGGGCAGACTATTTATACTAATGACTCAGGTTGAACCGCGTGAACATTAATATATAGCAGTACGTCACATATTAATCAGGCTCCACAACCTAACAGTTGTTTCTATGGTTAGAACCCGTAACCTCCTAATCACAACTCATATGACATCAACTTTACAAGTTACTCCAAAGGTCTCGTTCATCAATTTTCCTTTATATACAAAAAGCTGGAAATTCCTATGGAAATATTTATCTGGTCTTTCTTTTGATGTAACTTTTGAGAAAGAAAAAGGAGATAATCGTGGTTGAATTAAACATATAAATAAAATGTCTATCGTAGACAAGTTTCTTTCATCACACATTGGTAATATCGAGTTTTTTCACTTGCATCACGATTGGACATTCTCTGATGTAAACATGATACGTTGGATTGAATTCTTTGAAAAGCGAAAAAGGACTTAAAGGGATTTCGCTTTCTTGTAATGAACCTCAAAGAGATGATATGAATGTACCAATAAGCATATTCAATGGAAAATTTCTTCAAGTGGTGGAGCTAACTGGAAAATTTCTTCAAACGGGTAAAACGGCGCGAATGACCCTTTTTTGGCGACTTTCGGTGGGTGTTAGCCCATGGTTTGGTGGGTCGTCCCTGGTCCTGATGCCGGGTCTGGGCGAAAATTGACCCGCGGACCCCTAACGTACTGTGGAGCCATTTTGGTGGTCAAATGAGCGAAAAGGCGTGAACGGGCTGTTTTTGGCGACTTTTGGTGGGTGTTAGCCCACGGTTCGGTGGGTGAGCCAGGGGATCGGTGCCGAACCTGGGCAAAAATCATCCAGCGGGCCCCCGGCGTGCTGTGGAGCGGATCTAAGTGGTCCAGGGAGGCCACTGGCGCTATTTTGTTGGTCAAACGGGCGAAACAACGCGAATGAGCAATTTTTGTTGACTTTCAGTGGGTAATAGCCCACGGTTCGGTGGGTGGGACCGGGCCCCATCTGGGTGAAAATCGACCGACGGCCACAGTATCCGACCAACTCGCATTCTTCACCTTTCTTGTACAAAAGACCATAATCAATTGTACTTTTCACATATCTTAGTATTCGCTGAACAACCTCCATGTGGTGGTTCTTTGGATTGTGCATCTACCGATTCATCACACCAACTGCAAAAAAAATATCAGGTCGAGTCTGAGTTAAATAAATCGGACTACCTACCAATTGTCGATACATCATCACATCTTCTGAATCTTTACTTCATGCTCACACATCTTGACATTTGGCTCCAACGGTATCGAGGTTGGTTCGCAATTAAACATCCCAAACTTCTTCAACAGATCATTGGAATGTTTTTTCTGATGCAAACAAATTCCTTCTTCATTACGACCAACCTCCAAGCCAAGAAAATGGTTGAGCTGTCCGAGTTCCTTGATCTGGAAGCGAACTGACAAACTCTCCTTGGTTCGGAGAATTTCTTCACCACAATCTCCTGTTAGGATTAGATCATCCACATATACTAGCACAATAGATAGTACTAACCGAACGCTAAAATTTAGCTATACCACAGACTTAGTCGAATTAGAAAGTAGCAGCTGATGTTGTACAACTTTAAAAGTTGATATCATAAGCATGTTTCTTAAGGCACAAGATGTCTGAACAGCGATTACTAGCAATTCCGATTTCATGTAGGTGAGTTGCCCTTGTTTGTTGGTAGTTATTAGCTATGTTGTTCGGACTTTTCAAAATGTTATCGCACCCCTGTCAAACCTTCACAAATAAACTTCTTTTGGAGGATATGATACTTTTTAGTCGAACAAACACATTTGTACTGTTCCATTGAGCTACATTACGTGCTTTCCAGATATGATATATGTGCGCAACTATTACACCGGATACCAAGGGTGTCTCGAAACCTTACCTTGTACTCTTCGAGTAGTCCTGGTCCATAACCCTTGCAAATCCTACTTGTTGAGTGTAATTTTCATCCAATCGAGTATCTCATTCAAGCAAAATCCGGAGAAATTGCACTCGAAAAACAGTTGGTCTATTGTTTCTGGTGCAGAATCACATATGAGTCATCTACCATTCCGGCAGACGTTCAGACTGGCTAGCCTTGTTCTTCTGGTCAATATCTTTCTATACATGATTAACCAACATACGAAACTATGTGTTTAGCCACATTCGTTTTACTCCAGAACCCCCTCCACGACTCCTCCGTGACCATTCACTGCTAGGTCCTATCATCCTTGCAGATGTTCTGACTGGCGAGCCTCGTTATGTTTAGGCACATTCATTTTATTGCAGAACCCCCTCCGCAGCTCCAACACGACCATTCACTGCGAGGTCCTATCATCCTGGCAGATGTTCAGACTGGCGAGCCTCGTTCTGGTCAATATCCACATCCTTCTATGCATGATTAACCAACATATGAAACTACGTTTAGCCACATTCGTTTTTTCCAGACCCCCTCCATCATCGCCATTCATTGCTAGGCCCTATCCGCTCTACTGATATCCGCTATGTATTACCTCCTCCATCATCGCCATTCATTGCTAGGCCCTATCCGATCTACTGATATCCACTATGTATTACACCCTCCATCATCGCCATTCATTGCTAGGCCCTATCCGCTCTACTGATATCCGCTATGTATTACCCCCTCCATCATCGCCATTCATCGCTAGACCCTATCCGCTCCACTGATATCCGCTATGTATTGAATATACATACTTTCTTCTGGTACCAGTAGCTATCCTATGGTGGTTGATACTTTTCCTCGCATTTAGGGAGAGCTCGAGCAACATAGATTATCAACGGGCGAAAGTTGAAACCAATAAGTTTGAATGGATAGGATGCCTTGAGCTCATAAACTAGTTTTTAGACATAATTACTTGCGAGTAAAGGACAACCCGGTGCACTAAAGCTCCCACCATACGCAGGGTCCGGAGAAGGGCCCCACCACAAAGGTGTATTATACGCAGCCCTACCTTGCATTTCTGTTAGAGGCTGTTTTCAAGGCAGAATTACTTTCGATTGTTTGCATCAAATCCAATAAGTTAACTGACACAATGAAAATAATATGATATCAGCTAAGGTTACATTAAATATTGAAAAAAGCATCTAGTATTCGTTGAACTATAACCAAATTTGCTACGACACACTCAAACTTTACAGGAGTCCTATTACCCTCGTGAACTCAATTTTAGCGCATTTTTGTCACCATTTTTAGTTGATGTGTCACATTTGACGTGGACCCCATTTTTGTATAATAAAGGTGTCACGTCAGCACAAAAGGGTGATAACAATATGCTAAAATTGAGTTTAGGGGTAATAGGACCCCTGTGAAGTTAGAATGTGTCGTTGCAACTTTGGTCATAGTTCAAGGAGCTGCCGAATGCTTATCTCTTAAATATTTGTTTACATATTGTTAATTTTTTTTGAAATCACGACAGATAATTTAAGACGAGGAATAGGTGGGAGTCATGTAGTGATTGAAAAGTGCATAGCCATGTTGATGAACAACTCATTTGATACCCCTTTTGAAAGTTACATAAATCTGATCTAAATTGGCAAAAAGACATATACAGTAAAGTTAACATAAAAGATTCTAATGTCTTTTTCCTAATAACATTACAGTTTGTTTCCAGCCATAGCTAGATACTCTTTTTTGTTGGTTCCCACAACTTGGGCATCATCACTCATATTTTAATTAGAAATTTGGAGTTTGAATTTTACGTCGAGGTTTTATCGAAAATAATTTATTCTTCTTATCTATGAGGTTATGGTACGAACTGGTATGTATAATTTATCTATCTCATCTATGAGGTTATGGTACGAACTGGTATGTTGTTGTTGTTGAGTTTGAATTTTACGTCGAAGTTTCATCGAAAGCAATTTCTCCATCTCACCTATGAGGTTATGGTTCGAACTGGTATGTTGTTAATGGTTCGAACTGGTATGTTGTTGTTGTTGAGTTTGAATTTTACGTCGAGGTTTCATCGAAAACAGTTTCTCCATCTCACCTATGAGGTTATGGTACGAACTGGTATATGTTGTTATTGTTGAGTTTGAATTTTGCGTCGAGATTTCATCGAAAACAGTTTCTTTGTCTTGCCTATGACGTTCTGGTACGAACTAGTATGTTGTTGTTGTTGAGTTTGAGTTTTACGTTGAGGTTTCATCGAAAACAGTTTCTTTGTCTTGCCTATGACGTTATGGTACGAACTAGTATGTTGTTGTTGTTGAGTTTGAGTTTTACGTTGAGGTTTCATTGAAAACAGTTGTTCGATCTCACCTAAGAGGTTATGGTACGAACTGATATGTTGTTGTTTTTGAGTTTAAATTTTACGTAGTCGAGATTTCATCGAAAATAGTTTTTCTATCTCACCTAAAAATTATTAAATACGTCTTGTTTCTTTCTTCATTTTTTATTTTTACTTTAAAAATTATTTTTATAATTATATTTGTACCATAAGTTATGAGTTCGACAAAACCTAATAGGTTGATATGAACATTATATTTAGTTCTAAACTTCAGAATTTATAAATTTATAAATTTAAAATTCTCAATATTTTTCTCTTATTTTTATGTGCCAATACATTTCAACAAATTAATAATTTAAATGAACATGGTTCTATTTAAAATAAATAAATAATAGGAATAAAATAAAGTGGAAAAATTTGCAATCGTCAATTCAAAAATTAGTAGGGGCCACACCACATTATTAAATATTACAACTTGAAGTCCATGATTTAGTCATCCATTTATGGAAAACGACACCGATAATAATATATTGAGTGAAATTTCACACGTAAAATTTAAGGATGATAATGTGAATGCAATCTTATTTCTATCTCGAGAAGATAGAGAAATTATTTATATTAGACCATCGACTCAAGTAAAGTAATACAAAATCAAACATGATAATCAAACCAGAAAGATCATAAAATCAAAGAATAATATAATAAGAGAGAAATAAAGCAACATCGATACAAAATTAGGTAACGATCGACTACCTAATAATTTTTATCGTAATCCTCGACCTCCAAATCTTCTTATTTAGGATCATGTCTCGGTAAACTGAAATCATGTCCTATCTAAATAATCTCTCAACAATATTTCTTAAACGTACCTCTATCTCTCCTCATACTCGTTAGAGCCAACCTCGTTTAGTTACTTCGTTCGCATATGTTCGTTTTCTCTTCACATACCCGAAATATCGATGACCTATTTCTATCTTTCCTCATACCTGAAATATCGATGACCTATTTCTATCTCTCCTCGTACTCACTATAGTCAGCATCTTACACCTCCTCAGTGAAGCGTCTGACCATCTTCCCTTCACAATGAAGCGTCTGTCCATCTCAGTCTCGCCTCTATTATGTTAACAAAAGTCTTCCCAATACTTCTTCGACAAACGTACCTCTATTCCCCCTCATATCCGTTATAATCAACTGTCACATCTCCTCACTGAAATGTCTATGCATCTTTTCCTCGTATACTTAAATTATCTCAATCTTATTTCCCTCATCTTATTCAAAAATAAGATATTTATATGCCTAACTTTTCTTTTCTTTTTTAAACCTTTTTTCCTTATTTTTTTTTTTATTAATACACAAAAGTATATAGTATAGTATATCCAAGACAACTCATCATAAAAAAAAAAAGAAAAACTATTCCCCCCTTCAAAAATTTCCACACAACCGAAACAACAAATTAAGCATCGTACTCTCGCTTCTCTTATCTTATTCGATAAATAAGAACTCAATATTTCTCTGACCTTCAACCGACCTCTATCTCTCCTCATATGCACTACAACCAACCTCCTCACTGAAGCGTCTACACATATCCAAATCACATCAGCCTCACCTTACTCATATGATTCGATAATAAAATATCTTTTTTTATTATTCCTTAAGAAAATATTATTAGTATAAAAAAAAAATATTAGAGAAAATGCTCTGTTTCTACTCTAAATTATACACGAAATTACTTAGACACATCCGAACTTTAGGAGGGTTCTATTAAACCCTAATTAAAACCGTATTTATGGCAAACTTAATACCTACGTGGCACATACGTGTTCTTACGTGGTTGATTCACTGATGTGTCACGTAGGCACTAAGGTGGTTACCAAAAATACGATTTAATTAGTCCAGGAGTAATAGGACCCCTAAAGTTTGGGTCTTAGCAATTTCGTATATAGTTCAAGACGAAAATAGAGCATTTACTCAAAATATTATAATTATACAATTATATTATTATTATTATTCTATATATAAAAACAACTCACCATAAAAGAAAAAAAAAAATTCCCCCCTCAGAAATTTCAACACACACACAGAAAAAAAAAAACTACCTACCTACTAAATCACAACCAAAGACGAAATCAAAGTCTCCAAATTTCTCATAATTTTCTTCAAAAAGACAACAAATTCTACCAAACAAAAACAAAAAAAAAAATCTTGAATGTTAGTTACCATTTTCCAACTTTGTCACCCGTCACGTGCCTAGCACGTGCCACTCAGATCTTCATCTGGCTTCTACCGGAGACACTTTCCGGCGACATCTTTCACCTTCCTTGATAATGGGTTTGAGCCCAATTGTGGTATCCGGGTCCGGGTCGGGTCGAATAGCCCGACCCAACAAGATCAAGAATGATGTTCCTTGTGTTGCCTCTTCTGGTTTTGTGTTCTTGATTTTGGCTTGTGTGAGTTTGGGATTGGTTTCTGGGATATATGTGAAGTTTATTATGACCCCAAATGTTCATGCTAGTGTTTCAGAGATTGGTTGTAAGGTGGATGATGAAGGTTCTTGGGCTATTGGTGTCTTTTTTGGTGCTTCTCCTTTTCACCTCAAGCCAATTGAAGATGTAAGCTTTTTTGAATTTTGTTTGTTATATTGTATGATTTGTTGTTTTGTTGAGTTTTGGTTAAAGTTAACTGCGTATAATAGACCCTTGTGATTCGTGCCTTCAATGGAACCCGTGCATAACGAGAGCTTTAGATAGCTTAAGAACCAATTGAAGATGTAAGCTTTTTTGTTTTGTTTGTTATATTGTATCATTTGTTGTTTTCTTGATGTTTTTGTTGAGTTTTGGATAAATGGGGTTCTTTTTGTTCACATTAATTTTCTGTCCCTTTATTTTTTGAGTTGAGGGTCTATTAGAAACAACCTCTTTATCTACGAGGCAAGGGTAATGTCTGCATACACTCTACCCTCCCTAGACCCCACTTATAGGATTACACTGGGTTGTTGTTGTTGTTGTATTGGTGTTTTTTAAGGTGATTTCCTCAAACTCGTTGAAGATGTAAGCTTTTTCATTTTTTCGGTTGTTATATTGTATGATTTGTTGTTTTGTTGAGTTTTGGGTAAATGGGATTCTGTTTTTTTCACATTAAGTTGTTGTTTTTGAGCTGAGGGTCTTCCGGAAACAGTCTCTCTATCTATACGAGGTAGGGGTAACGTCTGCGTACACTCTACCCTCCCCGACCCAACAAAGACCTCACTTCGTGGGATTACACTGTGTATGTTGTTGTTGTTGTCCTGATTATCTTAACTGCTTGTTGTTGTTGGGCTTTATTTTGGCGCAGATTTTAGTTCCTTTGCTGTTTTGGTCTGAATTTTGAAACTTTTGAGGTTCTGGATTAGATAAGTATTTGTTAAATGGGCAAATCGTGATTAGTTTGAATTTTGTTGAAATTTTCCGGATGGTTGCACATAGAGATGAGTGTACTCCTTCACTTGTTTGCTCAAAGTTTTACAAAAACTCGCAGTTTTGTATTAGTATTTTGCTGAACTTTGGGTAAAGTTGCTGCCATGTGACCAGGAGGTCAGGGGTTCAAGCCTTGGAAACAGCCTCTAGCAGAAATGTAAGGTAAGGCTGCGTACGATACACCCTTGTGGCGGGGCCCTTCCCCGGACACCGCACATAGCGGTAGCTTTAGTGCACCGGGTTGCCCTTTTTTTTTGTTGTTGTTGTTATTGCTTCCGAATCTGTATCCCCTTTTTTCAAACTGGTTGGCAGGTTTGATTTAAGCTGAGGGTCTATTGGAAACAACCTCTCTATCTCTATGAGGTAGGGGTAAGATCTATGTAAATTGTACCCTTCCCAGACCCCACTTGTGGGATTACATTGGTTACGGCGTTGTTGTTGACCTGATGAACCTCAACTGCTTGTTCTTGTTACGATTCATTTGGGCTCAGACTTTAGCATGTGCTGTTTTGGTTTGAATTCTGAAATTTTGAATCTTTTAAGCTTCTGGGTTTTCGGATATTTGTTATATGAGCAAATCCTGATGATTGATTTGAATATAATTGGAAAGTTTCTGGATAGTTGCACATAGAGATTAATGTCCTCTATAACCTGTTTTTAAAGTTTAAGCCTTTCATTTTGGCTCAAAGTTTCAGTTTTGTACTGTTTTGATTTGAATTTTGAGTCTTTTGAGGTTATGGTATTTTCGGGTATTTGTTGAATGGGCAAATCCTGGCGATTAATTTGAATATAATCTGAAAATTTCTCACATAGAGATTAGTTTACTCTATAACTTCTTGCTCCAACTTTTAAGCCTTTCATTTTGGCTTAAATTTCAGCCGCTCCGACGCCGATTCACTTTGCACCTTCTGATCTTACAGTAATAAAGAGAGTTAGCTCTTTATTTGTTTATCTAAGTTTGTTACTGTTTTGGTTAAAATTGGATCTGTTAAGCTTCTGGGGTTTCGTTATTTTGTTAAAAGTGCAAATTCTTGTGATTATTTTGACTATAATTGAAAAAGTTTCTGTTGCATATAGAGAGGAGTGTACTCTCTAACTTTTCGCTCAAAGTTGTTATCTTTTTAAGGCTTAAGGTTCTTGGTTGCGTGGAATTTATTGGTATATGACTTTTGTGTCCGGAAATGTTTTGGCAGATGAATATATGGAGGGATAAGAGTGCGGCATGGCCAGTAACCAATCCTGTTATCACTTGTGCTTCAGCTTCTGCGACTGGGATTTCCAGTAATTTTGTTGCTGACCCCTTCCTTTATATTCAGGTAATATTTAATTCTTGGATTATTGAATGGGAGTAGTAAGTAATTACTAGTACATGTTATCCCGGAGTAAAATGCGTTTGTAGATTTTGTTATACGGGACTAAAATGAAGCATCTTTAGCTTTATTTGTCATGTAATCAAGTTGGTGGAAATCATGGATGAGTATCATTAACCAGACCTGTCTGGACGAGGATTAATGGTAATCCTCTATAGTTATTACTCTCTCCGTTTGAATTTATTTCAATTTGTTTGTCACTTTTGAATCTTATTGTTAAATATGTCATGTGGAAAGAGAGATTCTTTTTGAAACACACTAAAAAGGAAAGTAGAACGAACTTATTGAAACGGAGGGAGTAGCATCTTATAGTTAGTCGATCTGACGTTATGCAACTTGTCAGTTTAATCACCGCTGAAACGGATGATTAGCAATCTTCTATGTGATATAGCCGATTGCAACAATTTAAGCTGGTAGATGGGGTCGCGAGCTCTGTCATGAAACTATCCTCTTGCTATGGAACCCCTCAGGGATTGATAAAATTTCCAATAAGTGCAAATGGATTGAGGGGGGAAATTAGATAGGATGGGAAAGGTGATAGTTGTTTCTTAATTCTTATCAATATTCTTTTGGCTTTTTCTTGTGTTTCATTCTTCGGCTATATTTAACATTTATCCTGCTGTGAGTATACCTAGAGCATGTGGAAAATATAAACATTTTGCACTATTCTTATACACCCTACCAAACAGCCCCTTAGTATCTTGAACTCGCTAACCTGACTGGTCTAGATTTGCACTTTGCGGGGTGGAATATGTAGATTACTCTTCTTCATTGCTTACAGGATCTTGAACTTTTTTTGTTTGTAACCTAAATTTTGAACTTCTCTTGCATTCCGATCTGGTGTGGGACATTCTTAATCTGATGTTTGCTTATAATCCAGGGAGATGTCTTTTACGTGTTCTTTGAAACAAAGAATTCAATCACAATGCAAGGGGATATCGGAGTTGCGAGAAGTACCGACAAGGGAGCATCATGGGAGCAGTTAGGCATTGCTTTGGATGAAGCCTGGCATCTGTCCTATCCGTATGTCTTTGAATATAATGGCAATGTAAGTTTTCAACTCTGTGAACAACTTTCATTCTTGTAACTCTATTCCATCTGTAACAACATTAGACTTGATGTGTAAAAATCTTAATAACGAGGTTGAAGTAATGTGTGCAGGGCTCATGAATGCATGTGCGAATATTAATATTCGCCTGTATTCTAGTCCTTTATTAGTTGATAAAATCCTCTATCGGTCGAACGAAACTCGAAGATTTACTATGTGTTATCTTACTAGAATTTTGTACACTACTGATACCATGTTAGAGATGGTTATGCGCTTATATGACTTGATTAAGTCAATATGGAAGATACTTTTGGACAGCGCCAAATACAAAAGATACACGATTTTCTTTTACTTAGTTTTCATTCTTACATTTTCCTTTCTTTACAAGGTAAATATTTAGGTCCTTATACATTTTAGGTCTATTTTGCTCCGAAGAGTGATTAATATTTTTATTATTGTACGATTGTCTACAGATATATATGCTGCCGGAGAGCAGAGCAAAAGGACAACTTCGTCTTTATCGAGCTGTAAATTTTCCGCTGGAATGGACACTGGAAAAGATCATGATGAAAAAGCCTCTTGTTGATTCATTCATCATTCCACATGATGGAAAATACTGGCTATTTGGTTCAGATCGTAGTGGTATCAGCTCAGACTTTAATGCTAAGTTGGAAATATGGTACAGTAGTTCACCGCTTGGTCCTTGGAAACCACATAAGAAAAATCCCATCTATAACACAGATAAAAGCATGGGAGCCCGAAACGGAGGTAGACCATTTTTATACGATGGTTCTCTTTATCGTGTTGGCCAAGACGATGGTGAAACATACGGGCGGAGGATACGTCTCTTCAAAATGGAAGTTTTGACCACTGATGATTTCAAAGAAGTTGAAGTTCAATTGGGCCTTAAAGAGTCGATTAAGGGAAGAAACGCCTGGAATGGTGTCCGCAGCCATCACCTTGATGTGCAACAATTAAGCTCTGGAGAGTGGGTTGGAGTTATGGATGGGGATCGAGTGCCTTCGGGAGATGCAAGTCGCCGGTTTCATTTAGGTTGTGCATCAGTCTTAGGTGTTGCAGCCTTGGTTATACTGTTCGGTGTGTCACTTGGAGCTGTTAAAGGTTTAGTTCCCCTAAGTTGGTGCCCGCATAACGTCGGAAAGAGGAGCGATGCATCATTGGATTGGGAACAGTCGAGCTTGTTCTATTCTCGAATGAGACTCTTCTGCAGCCACTTGAATAGAGCAAGCTTATTACTCCGTGCCCGAATAAAACCAAACACGTGTAGTGGAAGCTTGGTTCTTACCTTAATATTTTTCGTAGCAGTAGTCTTAATGTGTACTGGAGTTAAATACATATATGGAGGTAGCGGCGCGCATGAAGCTTACCCATTACACGGTCAGTACTCTCAGTTCACTTTATTAACAATGACCTACGATGCTCGGATCTGGAATCTGAAAATGTATGTTCAGCATTACTCAAGATGTTCTTCAGTGCGTGAAATCGTTGTCGTCTGGAACAAAGGACAACCTCCCGAATTGAGTGAATTCGATTCTGCAGTGCCAGTAAGGATTCGAGTAGAGGAAAGAAACTCGCTGAACAATCGCTTCAAGGTTGATCCTTCCATAAAGACAAGAGCAGTTCTTGAGCTTGACGATGACATTATGATGCCTTGTGATGACGTTGAACGAGGATTTAAGGTATGGCGTGAGCATCCTGAACGAATCGTAGGTTTTTACCCTCGACTAGCAAATGGTAACCCGTTGAAGTACAGGGCTGAGAAACACGCTCGGAAGCACAATGGATATAACATGATTCTGACTGGAGCAGCCTTTATGGACAGCAAAAAGGCTTTCGAACTGTACTGGAGCAAAACGGCAGCAGCAGGTAGAGAAGTAGTAGACAGTCTTTTCAACTGCGAAGATGTACTGTTAAACTACTTATACGCAAACGCAAGCTCTTCAAGTACAGTCGAATACGTGAAACCAGCGTGGGCAATCGATACTTCAAAGTTCACTGGTGTCGCGATTAGCAAGAATACACAGATTCATTATGGCCTTCGGAGCAAGTGCCTTCAAAAGTTCTCTGAAATGTACGGTAGCATAACCAACCGGAAGTCAGAATTTAATCATCGGATGGATGGTTGGGACGTATAGACAGAAGAGAATTCAATTCTAACATCAGATTGAAGTTAGCATTTAGAATTGGATTGGATTTCTTCTTGTTATAGTTTTGGTTTGGTGATTTGTAAGTTTTGTCAGTGTTAAGTGTATGTTAGTTTTTAGATGCATATGTTGATATTTTCACTTAAATTTCTTGTTAAAATGCACATATTTGATAGTTGATTGCCACTCTTGTAAGAATTGATGTACTTTCACCAAAATGTTTCTAATATATTCCATCATTTTCATGAAGTTGCTCGCGGATCGAAGTGTAAATACATTTTGACGCGTACATTTTACCCTTCTCCGGAGGTAGTGGTATGGAC
This sequence comes from Capsicum annuum, assembly GCF_002878395.1. Taxonomy (NCBI): domain Eukaryota; kingdom Viridiplantae; phylum Streptophyta; class Magnoliopsida; order Solanales; family Solanaceae; genus Capsicum; species Capsicum annuum. Next base: position 219,986,023 of record NC_061115.1, on the reverse strand, counting down.
TGCTTACAGTTTACCCTTCCCAGACCCCACTATGTTGGGTTTTGTTGTTGTTGTTGTTGTTGTTGCTCACGAATCAAAGTGTGAATATCCCTTCAAAGTCGTACCCTAATCTTTCTTATTATTCTATCCTTACTTAGCCGTCGCGATTGTAGCGAGATTGGTCATTGGTCTAGAGAGTGCCTCAGATGTGAGTTGGTTGTGGCTCAGATAGAGTTAGCATATGTTTCCCGCCATCCTAGAGTTCCTACGGTGTGTTATGATTGCAGGGAGGATGGTCGTTTTAGTAAGGAGTGCCCTCGGCATCAATTGGTCAGCCAATTGGAGTCAGCTCATGTTTCTCGCTAGGTTAGGGCTTCAGGAGTTTGCTACGACTGCAGAGAGATCGGTCATTGGTCCAAAGAGTTTCCCATGCGGATTATTAGTCATCCAGCCATTCAGCTCAGTCTCGTAGAGACTGCCTCAGACGTGAGTTGGTTGCATGTTTCCCACCATCCTAGAGTTCCTAAGGTGTGTTATGATTGCAGGGAGGATGGTCATTTAAGTAGGGAGTGCCATCGGCATCAGTTGGTCGGCCAATTGGAGTCAGCTCATGTTTCTCGCTAAGTTAGGGCTTCAGGAGTTTGCTACGACTGCAGAGAGATCGATCATTGGTCCAAAGAGTTTCCCATGCGTGGGATTATTAGTCATCTAGCTCATTCAGATCAGTCTCGTAGAGAGTGCCTCTGACGTGAGTTGGTTGTTCAGAAAGAGTTAGCATATGTTTCCCGCCATCATAGAGTTCCTAAGGTGTGTTATGATTGTAGGGAGGATGGAGTTAGCGATCATGTTTCTTGCTAGGTTAGGGCTTCAGGGGTTTGCTACGACTGTAGAGAGATAGGTCATTAGTCCAAAGTGTTTCCCAAGGATTAATCTCGTAGAGAGTGCCTCAGATGTGAGTTGGTTGCTCAGACAGAGTTAGCATATGTTTCCCGCCATCCTAGAGTTCCTAAGATGTGTTATGATTGCAGGGATGATAGTCGTTTAGTAACGATTGCCCTCAGCATCAGTTGGTCAGCCAATTGGAGTCAGCGATCATGTTTCTAGCTATGTTAGGGCTTCAGGAGTTTGCTACGACTACAGAGAGATCGGTCATTGGTCCAAAGAGTTTCCCATGTGTGGGATTATTCTTCATCCATCTCATTCAGATCAGTCTCGTAGAGACTGCCTCAGACGTGAGTTGGTTGCTCAGAGAGAGTTAGCATATGTTTCTCGCCATCCTAGAGTTCCTAAGGTATGTTATGATTGTAGGGAGGATGGAGTCAGCGATCATGTTTCTTGCTAGGTTAGGGCTTCAAGGGTTTGCTACGACTGCAGAGAGATCGGTCATTGGTCCAAAGAGTTTTCCAGATGTGGGATTAATCTCGTAGAGAGAGCCTCAAACGTGAGTTAGTTGCTCAGACAGAGTTAGCATATGTTTACCACCATCCTAGAGTTCCTAAGGTGTATTATGATTGCAGGGAGGATGGTCATTTTAGTATGGAGTGCCCTCGGCATCAGTTGGTCAGCCAATTGGAGTCAGCTCATGTTTCTCGCTAAGTTAGGGCTTCAGGAGTTTGTTACGACTGCAGAGAGATCGGTCATTGGTCCAAAGAGTTTCCCATGCGTAGAATTATTAGTCATTCAGCTCATTCAGATCAGTCTCTTAGAGACTGCCTCAGACGTGAGTTGGTTGCTCAGAGAGAGTTAGCATATGTTTCCCACAATCCTAGAATTCCTAAGGTGTGTTATGATTGCAGGGAGGATGGTCGTTTTAGTAGGGAGTGCCCTCGGCATCAGTTGGTATTTTTAAGTTGAATCAAACAGATCCATCGATCACATACGGTATGTGATCGCATTTAATATAAATTTTGTATATTTCATAAGTTAGAGTATAAT
>NC_061115.1:219967826-219981109 GCF_002878395.1 Capsicum annuum | reverse complement strand
ATTATACTCTAACTTATGAAATATACAAAATTTATATTAAATGCGATAATAACTTGACTCACAAAAATGAGTGAACCTTTTTATGTTTAATATTCTTGAAATTGAGTCAAATATGAATTAAATGAAAGTTTAGGTCATAATATATCATGTATTAAAATTGAATTTTTTATAATTTCACAGACGTATTATAATAATGAAGACAATTATTTGTAAGATCAATATAATCATCAATAAAAAAACTCATCGATCACTTTGATGTATGTATTCATGAATTACATTAATTACCACTAGAATTATAATTTTTACCATATTATAATTAATTACCACTAGAATTAGTAAGGATTAATATTCATCAAATAGTGGTATTCATGAACTACATTAATTATAACTAGGAGGAGTTGATAATGTCCAAATTTCATTCTTACCTTACGTCAATCAGTGCATGCATGTCTTGTAGTACGTAGTAATTAACAGCAACGTGCATGCCACTATATATATATATATATATATACGTGTTGTAATTAACCGAAACACTAACGTTTTGATTTCGTTATTAATATTTATGAACGTTACTGGAAGAGAAGTATATTTTATTTTATTGATATGTATGTGTATATATATATATGCAAGAAAACACACAACAAATAAGAAAAGAATCAACTAATAAAGTCCTAAATAAAAACTGATGTGATATTCTGAGATATGGGAGATCAGTCATTAAATATCTTAATATCAATCAAGATATATTACTAATAATATTGGTATAAAAAAGAGCAAGGGTACGTAGAGTGATATATGCGTATTGTATTACCATATGCCATAAACCCACTCACTCACTTTCACATTCCCTCATTGTTGTACTTTCATCTTCCCTCGTTGTGACTACAATGATGCATAAATCCAATGAAACAGTTCTCCTTTACTTTGGTGCTCTGTGCTTGCTTTCTAGCCTCTTTTTTCTCACCATTTACATTGGCGAGCAAGATGAAGGTTTCACGGGCAAGATTGCTTGTGCTACTTCAATGTACGTTGTTGGTCTATTGATTTTAGTTCAACCGGTGTTACAAAAGCTCAATTATTTAGGACCCGGTGACTACGTTTCTGCTCGCTATCACCCTGCTTTAAATGCAGTGGGAGTGATTGTTGCTGGTTGGGAATGCGTAGTCACTCAAGGAGGTTACAACACCTTCTCGATGTTGGCAACCATGTCTGGAGTTTTATCTGTCTTCTTTTTTATAGTGTTTGTGAGGCCTATATCTGTGGATTACGGGCTGTTGCATATGCTTTGCGGTTTGGGGTACCGATTTTCATATGACGAGACAAGAATTTCGACATTTGTGGTTTGCTCAATTATCTACACGCTTGTCCTTGTCGTCAGGCTAATCCTTGATATTTTTGCCCGAGATGCCATAGCAGCTGCTGCAGATTCTGCTTCGGGTCTTGCCGTATAGTCATGTCATTGTATGAATATTATCTTTTTACGTTTTGTTGCCATCTCAAAGTGTGCTGATTTATAGTTAGTTCCTTTTACTGTTGCAAGTATGTCCTATATATACCTAAATAAAGCCTCTTAAACAGTCTCTTAATACCTACATGATAGAAGGATTCGTCCAATACTAAAGATACCATATGGCTCAACTATAACAAGTGAACGATCTATCTTTCTAATAAGAGCAAGGACGTGCATATGATCCTTGACCATTTTTATTTTGTTCATTGATGTTTCAAAGGCTTAAGAAGATAATCTCATGAATATTTCCCACATATGCTTCAAGAATTTGAATTCCTCTACGGTTTATTTGATTCCTACAATACATGATTGTTGATGAACTGCGGGGAATACAATTTACTGACTTCCCTAAAGAAATGATGAGCACACTACATGCACCGACAACTAAAATAAGTAGCATATGCGAACTAAAATTCAAGACTGCTCGAGCGTAACAAGTGTGTATGCCAAGTGCTGAACAATCTAGAAGAACAACAGTTGTGATCACCAAAACGAGTTAGTTGCCTATTGCCTCAAAAGGAGGTAGGTCCAAAATAAAATTAAAAAAAAAATGTAACAATTTTACCTTTTCAGCAGCTGATATATTATTTGCCTGCCTCTTCCTTCAGCTTCTCTCTCAGCAAGTGCTCCAACACCGGTACACATTACCTACCACATGGAAGACATAATTTACAAAATGTATAACATCATTGGAATACTTCATTATCAATGCTGACGATGCAGGGAGAAAAGAGGTGATAAGAATTCCCTGCAAATATTTTCTAGATCACCAAACTTCGATCTATGCAATTGGATGTTAGGTTGTAAACTATATTACAAGAAGTTTCCCTCTGGTGTTTTTCACTGCCAAGAAAGCAGCCTAAAGTAATAAGACGAAAATAACAAAAACTATTAACTTATATTCCAAAATTGATTCGACTTAACTTACTCACCTGCAAGCAGTAACACAATAATGCAGTTTTCAGATTTTCAGGGTCCATATATCATTCACTAGCCTTAAATCTTCTTTATTATATCTTGTTTTGATCAATAGCCTAAACCTGCCTTTATGTCTTTGCCAGAGAAGGTGGCCAAATCACTAATAGATCTCTCAACGTGAGCTTCATTCTATCTAGAGGAAATAGCTTCGTGAATCTAATTGATAAAGTTGTTTTGTCGGTTGATATCCACATGCCCAGTGCGCGGGTAAGGGCTCACCTGTTTTTATATTTTTCACAAGGAAAGGGTATCTGGATCATAGGGTAATAAATGGCTGAATGGGTGCCTGCAAATGCCAAAAGAAATCTAGGAGGTATCCTCTAACCTTGTGATAAGAGAGCGACGATGGCATGAACAAATTTAATTGGTGAACGATCTGTGTCCTGTCTCTTTAAGTTTGTCAACAGCAATTATCTACGAATTTTCGCAAGTTTATCATGTAGAGTATTCATACCTTGACTGCAGCAATAAAAGCTGAATCAGCAGTTCTGTTATGCTCGAACATTGTTCAGATGTTTTCAAGGAGAAGCTCTAGATGTTGACGACACTGGAAATGCAAAAAAAGTAACCACTTTTTTCAGTAAACAACAATAAACCCAGTGTGTTCCCACAAAGTGGGGTCTGGGGAGGGTAGAATGTACGCAGTCCATACCGCTACCTCCGAAGAAGTAGAGAGGCTGTTTCCAATAGACCCCCGGCTCAAGATAAAGAATAGTAAACAAGGTCGTAATGACACATGAAATGGGATGGATGGCATAACAGAATAAGAGACGAGAAATAGAAATAAGAAGCAGGAAATAAGAAATAAGACACCCACATAGTAGTACCATACACTCACAGACCAAAGACACCCACCACACCCAAACTCTCTCGACCAGCTACTCCTCCTATGAACACAGTCCTAGGATTACTAACTTGGCTGCACAAAAGCTCTCCTAACTACTTGCTATGACTCACCCACACACACTAGTCTTCTACCCTTATACTCGACCTCCACACCTTCTTATATAGGATCATGTCCTCAGTAAGCTGTAACTGTTCCATATCATGTCTAATCGCCTCCCTCCAGTATTTCAGTAAAAAGAGAATTAAAAAAATAACCTCTGAGAGTTTATTGCTATCTCTCGTAGCTTCTTCCTTTCTCTCCTTCTTCTACTAACTGATTCTGTGATTCCTCCACAACTTCATCTGCAAGAAGTTTACTGCTATCTTGCCTAATTACACTAGCTGCTAGCATATGCTTACATTAAAAATGAACTTCCAGTCACCTCAACAAATTTAGTATGAATGAAGTTCCATAAGGATTTCCACTTGAAAAAACAGAAGGCTGTATAGTAATCTGCCTTTAATGTAAAGACATCGCCAATTATAAATGAATTAAGTTACCAGTAATAATCAACGGACTTACGGGAAGATCAGAAATAGCTTGCTTATTGCACTGCAAGCAGCTGCAGTTGCACCAGTCTAGTCTGTATGGCAATATTCATGGAGACATCAATAAGGAAGAAATATATAGCAGGCATTAGATCGCGCACCTTTAGACCAAGTTTCCAAGTTATCACTTAAAAGCAAAAACATTACTCCTATCATATATCAAAGAAAATTACCCAACACTATTTAAGTGATTTAAACCTTGATGTGAGAGCAAAAAATTAAAATTAGCTCCTATAAGCAATATTTTGGCTATATCACCCTTGCATTAACATATACTAGCAGCTTAGAAGTGAAAACAAATTAAGCTTTAACCTCGAAAACGAAAGTTGCTAAGATTTAAGTAGTAAGAGAAATCTCACCTTCTTTTCTGTCCTTCGCCTTCATCCTTAGCTTGACATCCTCATTTTCATCTTCTTTGATCATCTTCAGCAACCTGTCCAATAAAACATGACATTATAACAACAACAACATATCCAGTATATTTCCAAAAAGTGGCCGGGGTCTGGAGACGGTAAAGTGGACGCAGTCCATACCACTAACACGGACAAAGTAGAGAGAGAGGCTGCTTCCGATAGACCCCTTGGCTCAGGAGGACTAATAACAGGAGAGAAAACATTGGAAAAAACAAACAAAATGAAGTCAGTCACATACCAATAGATAGTTAAAGAAATAAGACATCCACAGGTTAAAGCTATACACAGCCTATCCAAAAAACACAAACAAGAAATTAAATGAATTTGCTTGAAAGAACAAAGATTAAAGCATTTCAGCGGTTGTTGGCAGCACAACAGGCAACTCTATTACCTCAGGTGGTGGTCTGTGTGGTTTTGCAGCAGTATCTTCAGTATCAACTGAACCTCTTACCAGTTCAAGGCCCTCTGAAGTTCCACCAATTGTGTCGATGCTATTAACAACTTCCAGTGCAGACAATGCCGACCTGGAAACCAAAGCAACTAATTTGGACAACTTCAATGGCAGTTCTTTCACCTTTTGCGAGCTCATCACTTGCATCTACAAGTCCTGGAAATAGTAATTTTGGTTTTAGTTCATCAGGAATGTCAACAGCTACTACGGCTAGCATCCAGCCTCAGAGTTCTCTTTTCAGCACTGGAGGTTAGTCACTTGTTAGTGTTCAAATTTCTCTCGCTGGATCAGACAATACCACAGTCTCACAGAGCGCTCCTGCTCATTTTGGATCTTCTACTACATTACCAGAAGTGGGAAATGATATCTTTCTCCTCAGTTGGTTCTTCTTCAAGTAATACTGGCTTAGTTTCTGCTGCTGCTTCAGCTAGCAACCCCGTTGGCTCCAGCGCTGCTACTTTTGGGAACTTTAGTTTTGGGGCATGTTCTTCAGCCTCATCTATGACGGTTGGTCAGTTCAGTTGGCCCTGGCTGTGGGACAATTCAGCTGGCGTTTGCTTTTGGTGTAGTCCTGCACTGTCCGCAGCCACCTCTGCACTTGCCACTTCCAGCGATGCTACTTCTTCTATGTTTAGTTTTGGTGTTAATTCTATTGATTTTATGTTTCAATAAATTTTGAAACAAACACATCGGTTAAAGATTTTTGAAGAGTTATGTTTCAATTAGTTTTGAAACAAATGCATCACTTAAAGTTTTGAGTTACAAAGGAAATGAATTTGATAAATTCATTATTCATAAGTTTTGAGTTACAAAGAAAATGTATTTGACAAATTCATTATTCATTAAGTTTTACGTTATAAGTTCTTGAATGACATTTTTTGTTTTAAAACATACATGAACCTATTAACTATTACTTAATTAATATGCTTCTCATGCATGAAACTTTCATCCTATAAATAGTGTTTTCTTTGGTTTGAAAAGACAAGCACTCAAAACTACTTTCCCCTTGAAAACACTTGAGAGACATTGATCAAATGATGAAATCACCAATTCAAGAATAAAAGAGCTACATTCTTGAATGCTACTTGTTTTGTGGCTTAGTTGAATCCCGAAGATAGAGTTGTCACTTGTTCTTCCGTTTTATCGTGGGAGAGAGTAGAGACTCCAACTATCTTCAAGAAGCGTGTTCCTCTAAGCCAAAAAAGTTTTATTTTGAATTTCTTGTACAATTATCATTATTGTTCTAACAATTTGAAGATAGCTGTCTCTATGGCTTCTACATCAATATCAAATAGTATTCCATCTTTGCCTAATCCTAATTTTGAAATATTTGATGGCAAAGACTTTCCTAAATGGCGTGGAAAGATGGAATTCTTTTTAAAACGATTAAAGTTGGCATATGTTCTTGAAGAACCTTGCCCTAATGCTCCTGGTTCTGAGGTAGCATCTGACGAGGCTACTTTGATTAAAGAACAAATTGCCAAATGGCAGTATGATGATTATTTGTGCAAGAATTATATTCCTGGAGGAATGTCTAACAAATATTATGATCCATATTATGTTAAATACAAATATGCTAAAGAGATATGGGACACTCTTCAAGCTATTTATTTAGCCGAAGAGGCGAGTTCTAAGAAATTTCTCGTTTCAAATTATATGGAGTTCAAAATGGTTGATGACACGTCAATCACTGAACAAGTACAAGAATTCCAACTTATAGCTAATAAAATTGCTATATTTGGAATTGCTCTTGATGAAAACTTTCTGTAGATACTTAAACCAAAGCAGAAGCTCAAACCCATGACCCTAACAAACAACTCCCCGCACACCATATAACAAAATATCTGCATTGCTAATCCCACACATACGTCTATTTCAGTAATATCATACGCTCTGTGCATGAAGCGTGCAATGAGATGAAAATACATGGTGCAGGCTGCTAATAGAAAGATAGGGCCAAGTTCGGAATCCACAAGTAGCAATAGAGATACATCATCCTCCCCAAACTTGAACACCAGAAACTGATGCCAAACTGAAGCGATTAGCGCGGGAATGAACTCAATCATAAACTTCACCTTCGCGCCCACTAATTGAAAAGGGGTGTAGATGTTCCAATAAATCACATTATAGAACACGGCGCCTTGAATTCCCGTGCCTATCAACGCAAAAATCAGGCACTTGCCAAGATTAAGGTCCAATGGGACAGCCATAAAATGGTCAAACGCCATCAACAAACAATACGAAGGAAAAGCATTGCAAAACCACCACAGGTCCTTCAGTATATCTAAACCACAATAACAAATAAACAAACAAAATTAACAACACATAATAAGTATTATTGCTGTAACCAAACCCTAAAGTTGCAGTTTACAATTTCACCAATACTACTGATACAGGAAAGACAAGGGAAGCACGAAACAAACACCAAATCAGTCCACTAATCTTAAGGATTCGAGGACCAAGATGGAGACCACACTCGGATTCGCTACCAACAACAAGAATACAAGATACAAGAGTATATTTTAACACCAAACAGCTACAAAACGTGATGAATAAGATGAACAACAATAATACAAGTTTTGGATTCAACGAAGACCCCGAAACAGTCCACTACACAACACATACACGATTTGCAAGAAAATAAAGATAGATAGTGAGATCAAGATTATTACAAGATTAAGAACCAAGTGTATTTCAACATTAACCCCTAATGAATGTAACAATCAAAACCACACTCTTACGGTGACCACCAAGGGAATGAACTCACCTCAAGATCTACCGTTTCCAAGCAAAGATCAATATTGGCTTTTCCAAGCCCTATGCTAAGGATGACTTTTTCAAGCCCTACAACTAAGGGTGTTACACTCTCAAAAGAAAGAAAATATGTCTTTCAATTCTTCATCATTCCAAATCTAGTGAAAATAAGACTAAGGCGGCCTATTTATAATATATTACAAATGAAGATAAAAAGACCACTTTGCCCTTAATGAGAGGGGCGGCCATGGTGTGTAAATACACCATGTGTAATGTCCAAAATGCCCTTAATTAAGGTCCAAAACCGTGAGTCCTCAACCTTAAATGCTCCAAGCAATCTTCCACACGCGAGATTGCTTTAAGTTATGCTCAAAACGGGTCCTCCATGCATGTTCTTGTATTCTCGAGGTGACCAAGTCTTGAGCCTCTATGTGTTGACCTCCAAAAATGTCATCAAAAGATAAGATGGCCATTTGTCCCGTATCAACTACCATCAATGATTAAATAGAGAATTAGGGGGGGAAAAAACTTACCATTTGCATCACTATTGCATGGAGTCTTAATCTTCTTGAAAACAGACATCGCCATGACTGTCCGGACAGCTTCCATTCAAAAAGTGATTTTCAAAACCAAATGCTTATCAACTATTTTCATTCAGCTAATCCAAACGAAGATAGGGTGAGAAGAAACTGACTCGGGAATGGGGATGAGGAGAAACAAACTTTAAGAGATAACTATATTTCCTATTAGCTTGTCCAATAATCCATCAATCTGCATCCCCAAACTAGTCGTTGGGCGGTTTCAACCTTTGACTCATGCATAAATCCTTTCGAGACCCGACTACTTCAACCTGATCTGGCCAGTCTAGCTTATCCACTACAGATGCTCAACTACCCTGACTCCCTTTTGGGATGAAGTATCACAGCTTATGCATGGAGGTACCACTTGGACATCCTCTACGGTTAAGGGTAGATATGCTCACATATGGGAAGCCACTCAAAAACCACGTCTCGCATTACCAGCCTCTGCATTATGAGGGATTAGACATGTTGTGTCCATTCTCGTGGTATACTAGGAAATGCTGGAGCACCCCATGGTTTCTACCTCATCTGCTCCTGAGGACTCTAAGGAATGGACTCTGGTGAGCTTACCAAAAACAGAAAGAAAAAAAGAAAAAAAAAGTACAGATCACTGGAATGGTACATTGAACACAGTCGACTACCTATCTCTGATCAAGACAAGGCATCAGCAAGATCAGCCAAGTAAGTCCGGTCCACAAATGCTAATGTCAATAGATGAACAGAGCAACAAACATTCTCAAACCCCGAATATTCTCAGGTCCCAGGGATATGCAGCACCAGTGGCGGAGTCACCTTGTAGTTACGGGGTTCATCCGAACCCCCTTCGATGGAATATTATGCTATTTATATGTGGTTAAAATTAAAATTATTTTTTATGTATATATAGTTGATGTTTCCTTTGTTCTAAGCCGGGGGTCTATCAGAAACAACCTCTCTACTTCTTCGGAAGCAGTGGTATGGACTGCGTACATTTTACCCTCCCCAGACCCCACTGTGTCGGAATATACTGGGTTTTTTGTTGTTGTTGTTGTTGTATATATAGTTGATGTTGAACCCCCTTCGACTAGTTCGTGTGCTTACTTTTTTCGATTTTGAACCCCTTAGTAAAATTTCTGGCTCCGCCACTGTGCAGCACCCTCTTAGATCAAAAAGGAGACATCAAATTCGACGGGATAACAAGTCACTTCATAACCGATACATGAATGTAGCATATGATTAATCAATTTACCCCCTTATTTAGTGTAAAAACAACAAAATATGAAGAAGATTAGAGGAGGAGACATTCACATAAATAAATCCAAAAAGGCAGAAAAACTCTTTCACATGTCTTAATAAATCAGACATCATATCATATTTTATAGATAAAGTATCATCCAAAACATGATAAGAGTAAATAACTGAAAAACATTATTAAGGTATTTTAAGTTAGTTACACGTTCGATTTAGACAGGCACGTCCTCCGACTCTCTTTTGGGATGCGGTATCACAGTAGGGCCAGCATACGCGGCGTATCTATAGAAACATATGCAGATGCAGAAGAACAAAGGCAGGGACCGAATATACAAGTCCCCGCACACAGTAAAACAAGATACCTGCATCGCTAATACCACTATAACATCTGTAATAGTAATATCATAAGATCGGTGAGTGAAGTGAGCAACGAGATAAAAATACGAGGTGCAGGATAACAATATATTGAGAGGCCAAAATTGAGCTCCATCCAAAATTTCCATGAATGATAGAACCCCACGCTTGAACACCAAAATCTGATGCGAAGCTGCTGCAATACCACTTGTAATCAACTCGATCATAAACCTCCATTCCGCACCATGTAACTAGTAAGGCTTGTAGGTGTTCCAATAACCCAGTGTGTGGAACAACACCGATTGAATTCCCATCCAAACCATTGCCAGGAGAATACATATTCCAACATTAATATGCATAGGTACAGCAAAACATAGAAACGCCATCAACAGACAATACACAGGAAACAAATTGAACATCCACCATATTTTCTCCGCTGAAGCTAAACATGAGGAAAAAAAAGAGAAGGAACTAATTAATAAGAAAAAAAGGTATATATATATAAGGGAAAATGCTCTATTACCACCTTGAACTATACGTGAAAAGGCCGAGACACACCCGAATACCCGAACTTTAGGAGGATCCTATTACCCCTTGGACTAATTAAAACCGTATTTTTGAGAACCTACGTGGCACACACGTGTGCCTACTTGCACCCTTTAGTGTTTTGTTAGTCCAGGGGTAATAGGATCCTCCAAAAGTTCGGGTGTGTCCAGCCTTTTCACTAGGAATGGCAATGGGGTGGTGTGGGTGCGGTTATTTTCTTAACCCGTGGATTTGATAACCGCACCACATGACTTTTAAACCCACCCCACACACATACCCGCGCACACCCACACTACGAGACCAAATTCTTTTCTCGCTCTTTACTAGTTCACTAGAAAAACAATTAATAAAGATAAAAACAATTATGATTATCCTTGAATTTTTACTCCTATTTATTTCAAAGTAATGTTTTGATTGACTTATTTATCCTTGAAAAGGACAATTATTATAGTCCAGTGGAAATGTAACAACAATTACAGAAACAAAGAAACATCCATAGCTGCTGCTTCCAACGAAAAACATCATTATCAGTAACTTAACATCCCATTGCCATCCCTACTTTTCACGTATAGTTCAAGATGGAAATAGAGTATTTATAAAACAAGGCAATTTCACACCAATTGGGCAAAACCTAAATCAGGGAAAGGCTTAATAGATAAGAAATTAACGTATAAAAAAGTCAATTTTAAAGCATTTCTAAAGTAATTGTAGGCTACAATAAGACAGTTGAATCATTAAACTTACACTCAAATTCACGGGGAGACCTAATCTTCTTCAAAGCAGAGCGAACGAAAGCGGAAATATACGGAGATAGCACAACAACTTCATCCATTCAAAACTGGCGTAATGAGAAAATTTACTCTTCAAAGTTTTCAACTAGTAAAATAGTCTGCTTTCATTTTCTAATATTTAGTGGATATCAGTCCCATAGATATGTCTAAAAAAAAATTGGGTCATTTCCCCAAAGAAAAAAAAAACTATTTGATTATAAAGAAGACTTGAAAATGTCATTTAAAAGATCTCATTGTCTAACTTTTATTTCAGACTAATCCTGTCAACTACCAGACCGGCCTGGTGGACCTCCGGGCTGTCGATTTCGGGCAATAAAAATACATAAAGTATTATATTTAATTATTAAATTATAAAAAATAATAATATTTTATTAAAATTATATCTTGTAGCATATATATTTATATTTTTATAGCAACAGTTAATAAAAATATAAAATATATATCGATCATAAGAACAGTAAAAATCATATGTATTTATATTTTTATAGCAACAGTTTGCAAAAATATAAAATACAACTTACTATATTAGATAATTATAAAACTGTTGCTATGAAACTCATAATTAATGGGATAAATATGTTATTTCTGAATTTTGCCCAATTGACATTTAGCCGTTTGGATCCCAACTGTCAATTGGACCATTGAGGCCCAACAACATTATAGCCGGAGCCCGAACAACCAATTGACATTTTTGGCATATTTTATTAAAAGAAAAAATTAATTCAAAAAAATTCCTATAAATATATTACAATTTCAAATTATTTTCCACACAAATTTCAATTTCTCTCAAATATTCTTTATCTCCTAAAGTATTCAATTTTATTTTTTTAATATTCAAAAACGTATTCTAATTTTTTTTGTATGATGAAGATCGTAGATATACTGAAAATTTTATTTCTGAATCTATTACTAAAGTTGTAGAATATTATAGTATTGAAAGAAAAATTTTATGTATTGCTTTTGATAATGCGTCCAACAACAAGTCTGCTATTGACAAGTTAAAAGTTGACCTTTCTCCATCGTTACCTAAAATATTTCATGTTAAGTGTGTTTGTCATATATATAATTTAATGGGATAACACTCAGAAAAATATCTGAACTTTGACCAAATTTGCAGTTGAGCATACTGAACTTTGTGGAGGTCTTATTACCCCTAGACTTTTTTTTGAATTTTAATGGCATATATCTACTCACTTGAACACGTGTAAATATGAGGTTGGCGTGTGAAATATAATACTATGACCGAATTTAGTTCTATTATTTATACTGCCTTAGAGATAGAGCCTGAAGAAGAACCTTCTTTGTTTACGGTTATGAGTGATGCAAACAGTTACATAGAAGCATTATATAATCATTATGATGATTTACTTGATGTAGCCGTACCGACAAATATCATTCCAACTATCGCTCCTCAGGCTCCCAAGAAGCCATCATCTTCTAAAAGTTCGGCACATAGTGGTTTTTCTGATTACTTTTATGATTTAAATGTTTGGGACAGGGTTGCAACTTCAACATACACAACAACTTCTCGGGGAGAGCTTAAGTATTATCTTCGCCAGCCGGCAGAGGATCGTAGAGCAAGGATCAACGCGTTGGATTGGTGGAAGAATAAAGAAAGACAATATCTTATGCTTTCAAGATTAGCTAGAGATATATTGAATGTTCCAATATCAACCGTTGCATCAGAGAGTGCTTCTAGTCAGGGATGATAATAACTTGGAGACAACGGACACTCATTGGGAAGCAATGCCATGAATGTTCTAGTTTACCTTAGAGATTGGATTAAAGCGCAAAAAAGAAATCAAGGAATGGAGGTAGAGCCGAAAGACGAACAGAATCTTGAAGAAATTACGACTTCAAGGGAGAACTCAGCACAATCAAGTCCAATGCATGATTTTGCCCCCATTGATTTTGACTATCCTGTGACAGTTCCCGTTAATATTAACATTCAAGAGTTGAAAAAAATTATGCAAAATTTGTAGATTTTTCATTCATGTAAATTATAAGTTGTTGATCATTTTGCAATCAATAAAATACAACATTCATTCACTCCTTACTTTGTAATTTTTTTTCATTTAAATTAAATTTCTAGTTTGAATTAAATACCTTTAATATATTACTATCAAACTTTATACTAAGTAATAAATATAACAAACATATATACACATATATTCAACATAGATACACAAGTGGTATTTAAAGTAGTATATATTCTACATATATGTCTATATATTTTCTATA
>NC_061115.1:219955590-219967726 GCF_002878395.1 Capsicum annuum | reverse complement strand
GTAGCATATATATATATATATATATATATATATATATATATATATATATATATATATATAGTGTGTGTGTGTAAATGTTGTATGTATATGATTTCAAGTGGTATTTTAAGTAGTATATATTCTACATATATGTCTGTAGATTTTATATAGACTAAAATAATATATATTTAATGTGTATATGTTTCTAAAGTAGTATAATATGTAATGTATATATGTTATATGTGTATATATTTTCTATAGAATCTAAAATAGTATATATTTAACGTATACATGTCTATATATTTTCTAAAGGTCATATATATATAGTGTATATATGTTGTATGTATATTGTTTCAAGTGGTATTTTAAGTAGTATATATTCTAAATATATGTCTATATATTTTCTATAGACTAAAATAGTATATATTTAATGTGTATATGTTTCTAAAGTAGTATAATATGTAGTGTATACATGTTATATGTGTATATATTTTCTATAAACTCTAAAGTAGTATATATTTAACGTATACATGTGTATATTTTTTCTAAGGTAGTGTATACATATAGCGTATATATGTTGTATGTATATTATTTAAAGTAGTATTTTAAGTAGTACATATATTATATTGTACATATATATGAGTATATATTTTCTATAGATTCTAAACTAGTATATAGTTAAAGTATACATGTGTATATATTTTCTAAAGTAGTATATATTTAGTGTATAAATGTTCTATTTATATTGTTTAACATATTTAAAATGTATATAGGTGTGTATATGTAGTGTATATTGGAAAAAAACATATAATCTCGATTTTTATTTTTTTTTACGTTTTGACCGATTTGACAGGTCAAAACCGAACCAAGGCTAAGTGGGCCAGTCCCATTTATTTCACACATTTGGGCCCGAATGGAAATGGCCCATTAAGATAGACCCGGTACAGGATCGGCCCAGAACCCGATAACTGAGCGTGGGCTGATTTTGAGTTGAACCGGACCAGTCCGTTTAACAGTTTTGTACCGAAAAATGAGAGTGAAGAGAGTGTGATAATAGTACTCATGAGTGAGCTAGGGAGGTGATAAAAATGCAACACTGTATACTAGGTAGACTAGTAGCTGAGATAATAAGACAAAAAGAGGACCAATCCGAAAAATAAAAGTGTATCAAAAATTAATTTATTTACGGACATACGAAATCAATTTCATGCTCATTTTCTCAGTCAACAATTTTTTTGCTTGTTTGTCCTTAATTTTTATTGGCATTCTAATGATCGAGAGACTTAAGAGAAGTGACGACGTTTTAATTGGTTATTTTTATATTAAATGGTTCCGATGGACAATACGACTTAAACTTGGAGCTAATTAAGTTCTTCGTCTTAGCTATCTCTACTTCGCATGAAATCATCCATACCTAGCCTCTCACACCTTCATACTGGGGTATTCTCGGCACCTCCTAATCACATGTCCGAATCATCTCAACATCACTTCTCGCATCTTGTTTTCCACCGAATTCACTCTCATATCTTCTCGAATAGTCACATTTCTAACCGTATCAATTCCTAGTAAGTCCACACATCAGTCGCAATATCCTTCCTTATCTCTGTCATCTTCAACTTTTGGATGTAGGAGCTCTTAACTGGCCAATGCTCCACTCCATACAGCATAGTCGGTCAGATTACCACTCCATACAACTTACTTTTAAGCTTAGGAGGCACCTTCTTATCACATAAGACTCTCAAAGCAAGCTTTAATTTCAACCACCCTCCACAAATACGGTGCATGACATCCTCGTTAATAATCTCTCTATTCCCCTGAATCACACACCCAAGATACTTGAAACTATCTCTCTTTCTAATGGCCTGAGAATTCAGTTTCACCACCACGTTCGCCTTATGCATCAAATCACTGTACTTACATTCCAAGTACTTTGTCTTGATCCTGATCAATCTATACTCTTTAGACTTAAAGATCTATTTTCAAACCTCTAACTTATCATTAACTCCTCCCTCACATGCCTAAATTTGGTTGTCAACAAAAATTCGAGTACAACAAATAAAGAAAATCTCTGAGAAACGTGTTTGGCCAACTTTTAAGAAAAGACAGCTTTTTGTTCAACATTAACTATACAACCAGACAAAAAAAACATTCACCAATTTAATTTTACAGAAAAGATCGAACAATTCACTTTTTGTGATATCTTATGTATAGTAGTGTGTTAGCTAAAAGACGTAAGATGGTCAAACAACAAAAATAAGCGAAATCTGTGAAATGACAGTTAACATAAAGATGGACAGTAAGACTTGGACTTGGAGCTAATTAAGTTATCAAGTCATTTTACAAATAATCTATGGAGAATATTATTTTTATATAGCATGATTAGTTTGTTATGAGTAAATCAATAATTAGTGGACATGTGTCCAAACTGTTAGAATTATTTTTCTATATTTTGAACCCTATACAGCATAAAAATGATCATCAATTCAAAGGAAAACGTAGAAAATCTTTCTAATTTTTTATCTTGTTTTAATTCCATTATGATATCAGAGTGGTTTCTATAAAAAATTTCTCTAATTTGTTTTCTACTTCAACCCTCTTGAAATTTCTCGTTTCTTTAAATATTATTAGTGAGTAGGTGTGCATACTTTGGCAAATATGAAAATTGCAAATTTTGATATCTTGCTTTTGGTAGTATTAATTTTGATATATATTCAACATAATAAAAATGAAATAAAAAAATAGAAAAAAGTAATAATTGAAGCAAGTATGTCATTTTGACTATAGTAAGTTTGTTTTGCTCTTTACATAATTTAGGTTTAGGTATTATGTGACACATTTTCTTTTCTCTATAAAATATCTAATTTTACACAAAGAAGATATCAGAAAATCTTTTTGAGAAATATGTTTGACCGTCAAAGACAAAATATAAATATATAACATTAAATAAAAAAGTGTAATAATTAGAATATCTGCATTATTACCTTCAGATTTTCTATTTCCTTTGCTTTGTTAAATATCTATACTACTAGTAATATTAGAGTTTGTACGGGCAACTTTCCTTTACTTCTTCATTTTGACGGAGTCGTTCGTAGACATGTGTCTAAGCTGTTAGGATTATTTTCCTATATATTGAATACTATAGAACATAAGAATAATTATCGATTCAAAGAGAAACGCAGAAAATCTTTCTAATTTCACATTTTATTTCCATTATGGTATCAGAGAAGCTAATATAAAAAATTCCTCTAATTTACTTTTTGCTTCAACCCTCTTGAAATTCTTCGTTTCTTTTAAGTATTATTAGTGAGTAGGCATACATACTTTGGTAAATATGAAAATTGAAAATTTTAATGTCTTGCTTTTGGTAGTATTAATTTTGATATATATTCAATATAATAAAAATCAATCAAAAAAAGAGGAAAAATAATAATTGAAGCATGCATGCCATTTTGACTGTATTATATAAGGCATAACGTTAAATTCAATTTCAAATACTAAGTGACAACTTATAAAAGGAGAGTGTGCCAGAAAATTTTATTTTGAGTGAAAGAGGGGAAAATTAATTACAAGGAATAAATGACTTGCATTGTCCGAACAAATGGGACACATTAATGATCGACTTGTCCCAACAAATTGGATAAATAAGCTTTTAAATATCCTTCGTTTGTTTTTTTTCTCAAAAATAGCCCTCCATTTATTTATTTGGCACAAAAATATCACTCACTTTAACAGATTAAGTCAAAAAAATATAATCACATATTCAGTCCACGTCAGCATTTCATTTACAAAAAAATGATCAAAACTACGTAGCCCCGAACTATCCAATATGGAGCAAAATTACCCTATTATTTGTTTAATCTTTTAAATAAAAAATACTCCTTGTTTGTTTTTTTGACTCCCAAATACCCTCATATTAATGGAGCCCCACCTAACACACAAATGTGTTTGGTGGTACTCCATTATGGTGAGAGATATTTTTCAGCCAAAAAAATAAACGGAAGGGTATTTTGAGTCCAAAAAATAAATCAAATGGAGGGTATTTGTTCTGTTTCAAATAGGATAGTTTTGACCCTTTTCCCTTTTTTGTATTTATTTGATGCTGACTTAATAAATGTGTCACCACAAAAATACAAAAAGAATAAGTTTAGACAGGTAATTAATAAAAGCTCTATAAAACTTATGTGTGTAATACCAACTTTGGATATAATTTGGGATACCTGTGTTTGTTTTCCTCTTAAAAGTTACCTAAAAATAACAATTCTTTTCACTAATAATCTCCTTTGTTTTTACACTTATCCCCGATAGTTATAGAAGTTGTTCAATGACTGTGCAATTATTAAACAATTAAATAGGAAATCTAACATGCAAAAGAACTCCATTTTTGTTGGTCATGGTGTTAGGGATATATATAAATCGTATCAACTCAAATTTATATATATGACATTTTTCAGAATAAAACAAGTTAATTCAGTTGTACTTCTTTTCTTACTTATAACATGGGTGGAAGCATTCTTTGAACCCTTTGCTACTTATCTAGCAATTTTTATAAACAACAACAAATTGAATACCGTTAAAATTAACAGTAATTGACATTAATCCGCCACGACATCAAGTTTGGAACCCCTGATTAGTAATGAGAGTAGTGTAGTATAGTCCGATCGATTTTTAGCTCAAATCACGCTCGGCTCCCCGGCACACCCCAAAAATCGTGGGTTATAGCAGACCAATTTGGTCCTAAAATGGTCTGTTCGCGCTGTTTCGCCCGTTTGACCACCCAAATCGCCCCGCTGACCACAATGGACCGCACTAGGTTGCTCCCCAGCCTGTCTGAGGCAGCCCAATCGATTTTTAACTCAAATCACGACCGTCCCCCGAGCCCACCCCAAAAATCGTGGGCTATAACACACCAATTTGACCTGAAAATGGCCCGTTCACGCCGTTTCTCCCGTTTGACCACCTAAACCGCCTCGCTGACCATCATGGACCACAGTAGGCCACTCCCCAGCCTGCCTGAGGCAGCCCGATTGATTTTCAGCCCAAATCACGCTCGAGCCCGGGCCCACCCCAAAAATTGTAGGTTATAGCTCACCGATTTGGCCTAAAAATGGCCCGTTCGTGCCGTTTCACTTGTTTGACCACTTAAATCGCCTCGCTGAGTACAATGGACCACACTAAGTCGCTCCCCAGCCTGACTGGGGTAGCCAAGTCAATTTTCAACCCAAATCACGCCTGCCCCCAGGCCCACCCAAAAAATTATGGGTTATAGCTCATCGATTTGGCTCAAAAATGGCCCGTTCGCATCATTTTGCCTATTTGACCACCTAAACCGCTTTGCTGACCATAATGAACAATTGAAGATTGATGATATAAGAATTAAAAAAAAGGTAAGATTTGGAGATAAATAAATAGAGAAAAAATTGGATGAAGTATGAAACTATAAATATCAGAATGTTAGGAAAAAACGTTTAAGACCCTTTAATTCTTTTTAATAATTACTCCTATAACTTATTCTTTCTTTATTTTTTTTTTAATAAAAAAGTATCTATTACTATTTTTAATTATAACTTTTGTTTTCTTTTTAAAAAAACAGGCCCCTTATCAATTATGACTCCTTTTTTCTTTATTTAAAAAAAGAGTTTTTATTTTTGCAATTTGTCCGTTGGGTTTTCTTTTTTAAAAAAGAAGGCCCCCTACACTTTTTAAATTTTTAAATAATTAAATATAATTTTTTTATTAAAAATATATAAAATGGGGCCCCCTAAAATTGGGGGCCCAAAGCAGGTGCTTGAGTGGCTTTACAAATAGTCGGTCCTGTGTTGGTCTATGAAAGGTTGCATACCTATGAGAAATTAAAGATCCACCTTAAACACAATAATATTCACTCCTTTAATTTAAAATAAAATAATTCATTTTTAGTAGCAATATAGTGGATCAAAACTGCTTAAAAGTATATATCGAGGCCATTTTGATCCTACTTTTAAACATAAGAGACCGTTTTTTATTTCATCTCAGATTTTGGGTAGTGTTTTAACCAAATTATATCCAAATGACTTTTGTGAAAGATGAGACAAAGCTAAAAGACTTTTGTGTAACAAAACAAAAAAATAACTGTTGAGTAAAAAATACAAGTTGGAGGACCACCATGAAATTTACTGGAAGAGTACGTACGGAATAGTACCATGCATTTTTATTTTTAGTCCCAAGCTTTCTTCTTTTCAAGCTTTCTTCTTACCAGCTTTCTTCTTCCCAAACTTTTCATCCACCATGAGACTAGACGCTGTTTTTCTGTTATTTGCTTTGGCATCATACGCATTGAGCATATACCATTACTATCTACTGTTGGGGAACAAAGAAAAATAATACTCCCTCCGTCTCAAATTATGTGTCGCCATTTTCTTTTTTATCCGTCCCAAAAAGAATGTCGTCTTTCCTTATTTGGTAAGTTTTTAAAGACACAATTATAATTTTACCCTTAGTGGTCCCACTTGATTTTAAATACTATTACTCTTTTTTTATTTGTCTTCTCAATTAAAAATGGTCCCACTTAATTTTAAATATTATTACTCTTTTTTTTTAAGAAGGGTAATTTTGTAACTTTAACAAAGTCAATACTTATATCTTAAATATCGTGTCCGATCAAATGACGATACATAATTTAGAACGGAGGGAGTACTAACAATATTATACAACTGTTAAATATGTACAGTTCATTATATACATTAAACATCCCAATACTCTTACGTACTTCAATTGCGAGTCACTTTTACCTTCATTTTTCCGAAGTGCAAAGTTCGCATCTAATGGAGTTTTGGCAATACCAAATTCCATATACTTGAACTTGTCAAGTACTTTTTCAATAATGAGATTGTGACAGTGCCAACCCTTGTGGAGTTCGATGGATTCTTATACCTAAGATCACATCTGCAACTCCAAGGTCTTTCATATTAAACTTGCTCTCGAGCATTCGTTTGGTTACATTCAGTCACAAATATCTCTGCTGATGATCAAATGTCATCCACATATAAGCAAACAATGATTTGGTGATTTGGTGTGTCTTTAATATATACACATTTATCACATTCACTTATCTTGAATCCATTTGCTAACATGGTTTGGTCAAACTTCGCATTCCATTGCTTAGGTGCTTGTTTTAGTCCATAAAGTGATTTAACAAGTTTACACACCTTATTTTCTCTTCCTGGAACCACAAAACCTTCAAGTTGTTCCAAGTATATTTCTTCCTCCAAATCTCCATTTAGGAATGCGGTCTTCACATCCATTTGATGAATTTGAAGATCATATACCGCCGCCAAGGCAATTAACATTCGAATCGAGGTTATCCTTGTTACTGGCGAGTATGTATCAAAGTAATCAACGCATTCCTTTTGTTTGAAGCCTTTTACTACAAGTCTTGTCTTGTATTTGTCAATAGTACCATCCGCCTTCATTTTTCTTTTGAAGATCCATTTAGAACCTAAAGGTTTATTTCCGGGAGGAAGGTCAACCAATTCCCATGTATGGTTGTGTAAGATTGAATCTATCTCACTATTGACTGCCTCTTTTCAAAAGGATGAGTCTGACAATGACATCGTTTCTTTAAACGTTTGAGGCTCATTTTCTAAAAGAAATGTTATAAAATCCGATCCAAACAAAGTTGACGTTCTTTGACGTGTACTACGTATTGGATTTTCTTCGTTATGTACATTCTCACTTGGTTCATCTTGAGGTCGTTTAGATCTTCTACTAGACTGTTCATGTCTAATTTTATACGGGTAAATGTTTTCAAAGAATTCAGCATTATTCGATTCAATTACCGTACATTTATTTACATCTGGATGTTCGGATTTATGAACCAAAAATCGACATGCTTTACTGCTTTTAGCATATCCTATGAACATGCAGCCTACCGTTTTAGGTCCTATTTTAACCCTTTTAGGTATAGGAACTTGAGCCTTTGCTAGACACCCCCCCACTTTGAAATATTTCAAGTTGGGTTTCCTTACTTTCCATTTTGTGTAAGAAATTAATTGTGTCTTACTACGGGGAACTCTGTTGATTATACGATTGGCCGTAAAGATAGCCTCGCCTCACAAGTTTTGCGGGAAATCAGAACTTATAAGTAAGGCATTCATCATTTCCTTCAAAGTTCAGTTTTTTCTTTCCGCAATTCCATTAGATTGAGGTGAATACTGGGTCGTAGTTTGATGGATTATTCCATTCTCTACACATATTTGCACAAAGGGAGATTCATATTCTCCGCCCCTATCACTTCTTATCATTTTGATCTTTTTGTCTAACTGATTTTTCAACTTCAGTTTTATATTGCCTAAATGCATCTATTGCCTCATCCTTACTATTTAGCAAGTAGACATAACAATATCTAGTGCAATCGTCAATAAAAGTTATGAAATACTTTTCCCCACCACGAGATGGTGTTGACTTCATATCACAAATGTCGGTGTGTATTAAGTCTAAGGATTGGAATTTCTTTCAACGGACTTATAAGGATGTTTTCCATACTTCGATTCCACACACGTTTGACACTTTGATTTATTGCACTCAAAGTTTGGCAAAAATTCTAAGTTAATCAGTTTTCGTAGAGTTTTGTAATTAACATGGCCTAAACGTTCATGCCATAAATCATAAGACTCAAGCAAATAAAATGAATTCGAACTTTTATTCATTTCAATAGTCATTACATTCATCTTATAAAGGCTCTCCGTGAGATAGCCTTTTCCTACATAGATTTCTCCTTTGCTAACTACAATTTTTCCAGAAACGGTTACACATTTGAATCTGTTCTTATATAGGAGTGAAACAGAAATTAAGTTCCTGCGTAACTCCGGAACATATAGCATATTGTTCAATGTCAAGACCTTGCCGGAAGTCATCTTTAGGCAAATTTTTCCTGTTCCCTCCACCTTAGCAGTAGCGGAGTTGGCCATGTAAAGCATTTTTTCTGCTTGAGCCGGAGAAAATGACGAGAACAACTCTTTGTTTGCGCAAACATGACGTGTGGTACCAGAATCCATCCACCATTCACGTGGATTCCCCACCAAGTTGCATTCCATGAACATAGCACACAAATCATCATATTCTTTGTTGGACTCAATCATGTTCGCTTGGTCCTTTTTCTTGCCTTTCTTCGGGGCTTGACAATCTGTGGACTTGTGGCCAATTTTGACACAATTGAAGCATTTTTCCTTGAACTTTTTCTTGGGTTGATTGCTTCCATGTTCAACTTTCTTTCTTTTCTTCGAGTTGTTTTGGCCATCTTCTACAATATGTGCTCCACTCATTGTAAAATTTCCCTTTGACCTTCTTTCGGCAGCTTTATTGTCCTCTTCAATACGAAGAAGGATGATAAGATCTTCAACGGTCATCTCCTTGCGCTTATGCTTTAAGTAGTTTTTGAAGTCTTTCCACAAAGGTGGTAGCTTGTCAACTATTGCTGCTACTTAGAAAGCATCATTCACAATTAAACCTGCTGCTAGGAGATCATGTATGATGACTTGCAACTCCTGTATTTGAGAGACAACAGATTTGCTATCAATCATTTTGAAGTCCAGGAACCGTGCAACAAGGAGTTTCTTAATTCCCGCATCCTCCGTTTTATATTTTCGTTCAAGTTCCCCCCACAATTCCTTTGATGTCTTGGTTCCACTATAGACATTATAGAGGTCATCTTGGAAACCACTTAGAATATAGTTCCTGCAAAGGAAATCCGAATGTTTCCAAGCTTCTACAATAACGAAGCGGTCTTTGTCCGAGGTTCCCTCGGGTACCTCGGGAGCGTCTTCGCTAGTGAACCGTTGTAGACATAAAGTGGTGAGGTAAAAGAACATCTTTTGTTGCCACCGCTTGAAGTCGATGCCAGAAAATTTTTTGGGCTTCTCCGCCGGTGCCATCATTGGCGGAGCATTTGTGCGACTTGATGTGGCAATATTATTTGCCCCCATAGACGTCACACCCATTATTTGACTTTAGTTGTCATTTTTTTCTATCACCACAAGACAGAAAAAATAGTATTTTTCAGAATACTATTAATAAAGTTAACTAACTTTAAACTCTTCTTCTTCTTGTTTCTAGTTAACGATGAAGTTTTTATTACTTCGAATCGTCAACCGAGTGACCTTAACTTGTGATGAAGATTTTATGTCTTAATAACTAGTTAAATTCAAGCGGAGTAGAAAGCCTAAGCTGTAATCTCCAAAACCAAGCAATACAGATTCTGTAAGACTTAGTTCCTTAAGATTGTTATTTTCCACAATACGGGTACGTAGAATCTGTATAATAGAATAATAACTTCAACTCGAGTTCAAGTATGAACAAGACCGCAATGAAGATGAACAAATACCCTCAACACAAGATCAAAATGATCTTTACAAGAGGTGTATTTTATATTTCAGAAATATAGATGAAACAGAAATTGTTAAGGCCAAATCGTTCGAATTCACGGACTTTTCTTAAGGAAATAATTCCCCTCACTGTACTCGAGGTTGCGGAATTTTCCCTCCCAGGATAAAATGGCCAACAATTCAAGTATAGCGGTACCTCAAATACTTGAATTCTTTGAACGCACTCTCGGTTTGATTGATCACAAAGAGTATTTAGAAGACAAGAAGATTTATGTGTAATTTGAAATTTTTTCATGCTTTAACCTGTGGAAGAAAACAGGTTATTTATAGCCACAACATGCCCCTCCGAAAAGGTGGCATTGGTACAATTTTAGAGGTGTGTCTTTTCCTAAAAATGCATGTTTGTTTATTTAAAATAGTGCAGTAATTTTCTGAAACAGTACACCTTTTCAAGAACAAGTATACCAGTTCAAAACAGTGCATCACTTCGTTGAAGAGTTGCATCTGTTTGAACCAATGTATATACTATTTCAAAAATTTGCATCTGCTCAATCGAAACAATGCATTAATTCAGAAACACTACAGTATTTCGTTGCACCAGTTCGAACACAACACTGTTTCATGTCGAAATAGTGCAACTGTTCACTGCATGCATAAATAAATAAATAGAACGTTATTGCTTCGGATTGAATTTATTTGTTTCTGTCAAATAAAATTTGTCCAAAAAGAAAGATCTCATTGATCATTTGCCAAATCCAAATCCAAATCCAAATCCGAAGCCAAGCGAGCGATGACGACGACGGCACGAGGCATCTCTATTTCCTTGCCTCACTTGCCATGTGGAATAAGTGTTTCACAATATAAACACTCCAAACTTCCATTCTCCCACCAATGTGGGAGAGTTAGTGAACTTTCCAATTTGGGAGTACACCTTCTAATTTGGTGTCTCTTTCTTCTCTATTTGATTTCTCCATTTTCCATTTAACACACTTTCATTACTATGAACCCAACACTATGTCTGTCTAAATTTTGTTAGCCTCTTTTCTCTATATAAATCTTTGCACGACATATTGGAGAAGGTGAAGAAAAAGAAAGATGACAACAGCTAAAAATTCCGCGGATGTCAAGATGGGAGATGTCAAGAAGTCATTCCGGTTCAACGCCATGCAGACAGAAGAGAACAACATCAAATCGAAGGTAAATTTATCTTCATATAATGCTGCACTTGAAAATAACAAAAATACTAATTAGAAGACTAAGAAGAAAAATAATAGTAGATATCCCAATAATAAATATGGTGAGAATAACCAAGCAAAAAATCAACATGTACATGAAAAAGAACCGTGCTTTGTCTGTGGTAAAAGTGGGCATATTGCTTGATCTTGCAAATATCGAAAACATGAGCCTACACCTCAGGCAAACATTACCGAAGAATCTTTTGTGGCATTGATAACAGATATAAACATGGTGGTTAATGTTGAGGGATGGTGGACTGACGCTGGTGTAAACCGTCATGTCTGTTATGACAAAGATTGGTTTAAAAATTATAAAAATTTTGAGGAGTCCAAAACCATCATGCTTGAAGATTCACACACAAGCCAAGTACTTAGAGTGGGGATGTCGAGTTGAGATTTACTTCTGGAAGGGTATTAATCTTAAAATATATGCTATATATACTCCTTCCATGAGAAATTCAATGACAAGTTTTCTTCTTAATAAAGTAGGCTTCAAATAGATTATTGAATTTGGTGAGTATATAATTGTGAAAAATAATATTTTTGTGGGGAAAGGTATGCATG
>NC_061115.1:219950327-219955490 GCF_002878395.1 Capsicum annuum | reverse complement strand
TACCATGAACTTCCCCTATCTGTGTTGGAATTGAGCCAACGAGATTGTTAAGTGAAAAATCGATGACATTAACATTCTCGAACTTAGAAGGGATAGAACCTTGAAGGTTGTTACCGGCTAAACTAATTATTGTTGGATAAGGAGAAGATTTCAGCTGAATCGTTGGAGGTATAACTCCCTTGAAGTTATTCATCGATAAATCTAGTACAGAGAGGGCCGGGAGATTGAACAACCAGTATGGTATGGCTCCTGATAGACTGTTGTTAGCCAAAATTAAAATCACTAGGCTCGTCAGATTTGAAAAGAACTTTGGGATTTTTCCTCTCACGTTGCAAGATGTAAATTCCAACATCTCGGGCTGGAAAGTTTGCACAAAGGATTGATCTTGATCATCGATTTCCACAGACAATCCACTAACTCCAAAGCTAATTTGATCCAATCTAGACTTTTGGAACAAAGACATTGGCATATTACCATTCAAGTTATTCTTCTGAACATAAAGATACGAAAGCTTAGGAAGCTGAAGTATGCATGAGGGAAGACGTCCTGTTAGATCATTCCAATTTAAATTCAGGTATTCGAGGGAGGGGATTTGACAGATAGAAATTGGAATATTCCCTTGTAGTCTGTTCTGAAAAAGTGACAAGTATTGAAGGCTTATCAAACTGGACATGGATACAGGAAGCTGGCCTGTGATGTTGTTTTCATTGAGCATCAATATACGTAATTTCTTAAGCTTTGTAATGGAAGAAGGTATCGACCCTTGGATTGAGCATCCATCGGCTAGGAAAATGGTTAATGAAGTTGAGTTGCTTAAAGAAGCAGGAACCGTTCCACCAACCTGAGTGAAGCTTATGTCAAGATATGTCAACTTTGACCATGGGACTGAAAACATTGAAACAAGATCGATAGTCATAGCCGGATTGCTAGAAACAGAAAGTTTTTCGAGTTGAGGAAAGTACGGGATCTGACCATCTAAATCGTTGCCACTAAAATAAAGAGCTGAGAGGGTTGTGAGGTTCGATAGAATATCAGGTATCGAGGATGCTAGAAAGTTAGAACTCATTTCTAGAGTAGAAAGACTAGTAAGATTAAGTAATTGCGCTGTCGGAATTCTTCCTGAAATGTTGCAGTTGGACAATTGAAGTGACATGAGATTTGAAAGACTTGATATTGGTGTATCCCAATGAAATGATTCCGAGGACTTTGATAGATCAACACCTGTCAATACCAGATATCTGAGACGTCGGAGTCCTTCTAACCACCTTAGATTTGGACTAGACAGATATCCATAGCTTATAAAAGATAACAGTGAGCCAGAATCTAACTTTGGTGGTAATGTCAAGCTAACAGTAATAGAAGACAAATCGGGTACTAAATTAGCACACGAAAGATCAAGAGACCTTAAAGATGTAAGATTTGAGAATTGCGTGGTGATGGAATCTTGAAACATGGAATTCGACAGATTGAGATAAGTCAACTTTGTTAAGTTCGATATCTCAACAGGTATCTTTGAGAGCATGAAGTCGTTGAAACTCAGGTCGAGATATTGAATATGGTCAAGAGTGAATAGCAATGGAGATATAGTACCTTTAAGGGCAAAATCGAAAGCGTTGTTAGAATTTGAAACAACTTCCTTATTGACATTGATCATGACTTCATCCGGATGAGGATTCCGGAGATTGACAACTGCAACACGACCTGAACTCGAGCATTTGATTCCTTTCCAGTTACAACAGTTTTCGCCTTTCCACGAAGATAACCGATTAGATGGATCAGTCAGCAAGGATTTGAAGCTCATTAGAGCTGCTCTTTCTCCTTCATGGAAACCATCAACGAGCGAAAAACAGTAAAATAGAGTAGCAAATATAAGGAAAACTTTCTTTAACCACATGATTTCAAGATGCTGAACAATATTCTAGATTGTCAAATATAACATATTTATACCTGTTCTACTTACACCCCTTGAACTAAATTATTCAGAAAGAAGACATTATTTGGTGTAAGCTTCATTCTACAGTCAATGACTTAGCTTTGTTTAATGAAAAAAGAAAAATAGGGATAAAGACTGTTTGGAAGGTGTCTTCATTTTCTGTTAGTGCTAGCAATTTTAAGATATAGTTTTAAAAATGAGCTGGTTTTGACTTTGACAAAGTTCTCTATCACATCTCATCTAGTTTTTAATATACAGATATCATTCAATATTCTATTGGTGTTGAAAACTATTTTGGTCATCTTCATGCCTTTTACAAGTGTATAGCTATTGCTTTTTGTGATACTAGTTTCTCGGCACGTTTGTTGCACGTGTGTGTTGAGTCATAGTATGCGATTTCGTAAAATAATATCTATATAGGAGTACTTACCGCTCCACCACAACAGTCATTGGTAGAAGTGCATAGCGAAATCGGACTGAAAAAGACTGCTGTCATTGCTAGTTCTATTCAATTGCAGAAATTTAGTGTGTATATATATACATATCATGGTTTACAGTTCACTATTTTCAACACAATTTTGTCTACTGCCCTCCAATACCTGTTCCTCCAGTTGAAATCTATCAAATATAACAGCAGAAATACGCTGGATATTCCTGTTACAAAGCCCGAGAATATTACTACAATAAAAAGGAGATTTTCTTGGTCGTATCTGTTCTCTGTTGTTTCGGTGGTAGAGTGTCCAATTTTACTGCAGTTCATCCCATCAGGAGAACCACATAAGTATCTGTTTCCGATATATGCTGTTCCGTCTGGATGTAGAGTGTCAAAATGTGGATGGGTAGGAATCCGTCCGCTCAAATTGTTATAAGACAAGTTAAGATACGCGAGAAAATCCAACGTTGCCGATGTCACTGGAATTTCACCTGTTAATTGGTTGTAACTGAGATCCAATGACTCAAGTGAAATCATCTCGCCAATAGTCTTTGGGATCAGCCCGGTAAGATTATTATGTGAGAGATTCAGGAACGGGATTCCATTTAAAAGGCCGATTTTCTCAGGGATTTTACCGGTAAGAGCATAACTTGAGACATCGAATCCAGTGTTGTAGGAATACACTGACACAAGAAATCGCGTCTGTCCTTTGGTGACTATTTCTAACTGAGCACCGGTGAACTTGAGGGAGTAATAATAACCTAAGATGGTTGTTTGGTTTTGTGTTTTCGTCATCTTTTTCAATCCTTCAAGCTTCTCAGGAATCGGACCGGATAGTTTGTTCCTGGACAAAGTAATAAATTGTAGATTTTCCAACTTCATTACCCCTTCTGGTATAGATTCATTGAATGAGTTTGATGCAAGCACAAGGATACGAAGGTGGTTTAGGTCACCGATGAACTTTGGTATCCTTCCTTTAAATCTATTGCCTGCCAAATTCAGGATCTCCAGTTCTTGAAACTTCTCAATCACTGTCGGAAAAGAACCTTCAAACTCATTTCCATTCAGGTCAAGGCAACGAAGGCTTGTAACACGTTCAAGTTCTTCCGGAACACTTCCAGTGAGCTTGTTTTGTCCAAGATTAAGGTAAATCAGAGACTTGCAGTTCCCCAAACTGCGTGGAATGATGCCCGACAAGCTATTATTAGAGAGCTGAAGAACCTGTAGAACATTAGTTGATTGGCAAAATGATTCAGGTATTGGACCGTCAATTTTGTTTCCGGATAATGATATGGACCTGATTGCTGGAATTTCTCCCACCTGTGCTGGAATTGAGCCTACGAAATTGTTAAGTGATAAATTGATGACATTAACATTCTCGAGCTGAGTAGGGATAGGGCCTTGAAGTTTGTTTCTGACTAAGTTTACTATTGATGGGAAAAGTGAAGATTTCATCTGAATCGATGGAGGTATGACTCCCTCGAAGTTATTCATCGATAAATCTAGTGCAGATAGGGATGGTAGATTGAACAACCAGTAGGTATGGCTCCTGATAGACTGTTGTTCGCCAAAAGTAAAATCACGAGGCTCGTCAGATTTGAAAATAACTCTGGGATTTCTCCTCTCATGTTACAAGATGTAAATTCCAAAACCGTGGGCTGGAAAGTTTGCACAACGGGCTGATACTGATCATCGATTTCCACTGACAATCCATTAGTTCCGAAAGAAATCAGATCCAATCTAGACTTCTGGAGCAAAGACAGCAGCACATTACCTTTCAGGTTATTCTTATTAGCAGAAAGATACGAAAGCTTAGGAAGCTGAAGTATGCACGAGATTCATACGAAAGCTTAGGAAGCTAAGGCGTCCTGTTAGCTCGTTCCATTCTAAATTCAGGTACTCCAGTGAGAGGATTTGACAAATCGAAGTAGGAATATGCCCCCGTAAACCATTCTGGATCAGAGATAAGTATCGAAGACTTATCAAACTGGACATGGATACAGGAAGTTGGCCTGTGATATTGTTGTCATTGAGCGTCAGCGTTCTTAATTTCTTAAGTTTTGTAACTGAAGAAGGTATAGACCCTTGGATCGAGCATCCATCAGCTTTGAAAAGAGTCAGCGAAGTTGAATTTGTTAAAGAAGGAAGCGTTCCGCCTACATGAGTGAAACTTATGTCGAGAAACTTCAACTTTGACCACATGACTGAAAACATCGAAACAAGATCTATGGTCATAGCAGGATTGTTAGAAACATAAAGTTGTTCGAGTTGAGGAAGGTAAGGGATATGACCATCTTAATCGTTGCCACTAATATCAAGAACCGAGAGGGTTGTGAGGTTCGAAAACATATCAGGTATCGTGGATGAATGTAAGAGCGCATATCCAGAACAGAAAGGCTAGTAAGGTTAAGTAACTGCCCTATCAGAATTCTTCCTGAAATGTTGCAGTTGGATAATCGAAGTACTATGAGATTTGAAAGACTCGATACTGGTTCAGCCCACTGAAATGATTCCGAGGCCTTTGATAGATCAACACCAGTCATTACGAGATATCTGAGATTTCGGAGTCCTTCTAACCACCTTAGATTTGGACTAGACAGATATCCATAGCTTATGATAGATAAAAATGAGCCAACATCTAACTTTGGTTGTAATTTCAAGCTAACAAAAACAGATGAAAAATCAGGTACTAAATTAGCGCACGAAAGATCAAGAGACCGTAGAGATGTAAGGTTTGAGAACTGCAAGTCGATGGAATCTTGAAACATGGCATTCGACAGATTGAGATAAGTCAACT
>NC_061115.1:219938159-219947327 GCF_002878395.1 Capsicum annuum | reverse complement strand
TCTTGCTAACCTCTTCTATTTATAGATAGACAAGATTAATTGTTTTGCTCTAATTTATGCAGTAACCTAACCATCATCAAGGGCATAACATATCAAACTAATTAATTATGTTTATGTTTATGTTATCCACCTAACAAATTAAAGAAAAGGGGATTTTTTAAACATGTCATATACTGTCATTTTTTTTGACAAAGGATGTAAACGTGATTAATGTCATCTAGCTAGAGGTGGATCGATGTGTATGGGTGGGAGACAAGACAACTTGTCATGTGGGGGACTACCATAAATTTAAAACGAAAATAATTTACAATATGGGGGACAACCTATTAGGAACAAGTTTTCAAGAACCATAATGAAGTTCAACGCCTTCAACTACAAGTTCAAATGAACTATCAAATGAAGTATTTATCAACTATTAAGAAATGAAGATGAAGCAGAAAGATAATCTTCCCCTCCATAGGCTAAAAAAAAGAGGAATATCATTTGGGATATTTGACATTATATATTGTGGAGGATTTGGCTGATCATAGTGCTTGTTGTTTTCTTCATCACTTCCATAATCGGATTTGGATCTATGTGTATGGGTTGGGGACAACCGATACATTAATAAACATGTCAAATACAAATGTGACAAGTAAAAATAAATGGAGGAGATCATAATTTTTATCCTATTTGAAATTTAAACCGATATTCTTTTATTCATTTTATTAATTACTAGGTGACAATACCAAATTTTGTTAAATTACTCATGGACTATGAAGTCTTTGTCAAGTAAACAACAATATAACATGAATGGCAGTACGGAGAGCTAATATTTTAAAAATAGTTTGTGGTTTTGTACGTCGAACCTAATTTGCATTAACCATCAAGTGCATAAGATGTCCAACTAATCATTTTTTTAGACTAAGGATGTAAACGTGATCAATTTCATCCTGAGGTGGATCTATGCATGTGTATGGGTGGGGGACAATGGTCCGGACTGGGCCGTTTGATCCAAGTAACCCGATGGAATGGCTCAGTTGAAAAATCAGACAAGACCCACCAATTGTCTGGACTAGACTGTTAAATACTTTTGTACATGGTTTAAAATTTAAATGTAATTACCCTTTTTCCTTTTGTTTAATTAGATCCTTGCATACTTCCATTGAAATGATTGAGTTGCCTGTATATAATTCAATATTTACAAGCTCAAATTCGATTTCTAATTAATCATTGGATCTTCATATTGAAACTCTTGTTTGAAAAGTATTTTTCAAACAAAATAATGAGTACATAAATAAATAAATGACTAAAAATACACACAAAAGTTTGAATTATTGGAAGTGTCTAACTGAAAGAATTTATAATGAGTTGATGAAATGTTTAATTGAAACATAGCTTAATTTAAGTGTCTAAATAAAATATTCTAATAAATTTAAGAAGCTGACTATATATTAAATTTTTATTTAACACACATAATTAAGTACAATACTACTTTTTCAACTTTGACACACAATTAGTACTATATCTGATTAATCAAATAACAACGGCAAATTCTACATCCACATTATAATTATCTACTTAATTAAGCTTAAAGAAGGCCATTATAGAATTATACACAACTTCTTTAGCATTTGCACCAAAACGCAAATTCTGTATGTGCATATTCTTCTCTATACTAGAACACCATTAAAAATTAAGGTATTTAATTGAGGACTTAGTTTGAGTGTCTAAATGAAATATCTTAACAAGTTTTTTTTAATTGAAGAGTAAAGTATCTAGTACACCCTTGAACTATAACCAAATTTGCTATGACATACTCCAACTTTACGGGGGTCCTAATACCCCCCCCTCTCTAAATTAAATTTCAGCATATTTTTATCATTGTTTTTAACTGACGTGAGACATTTTGTCAACCCTTTTAGCTGAGGTGGCACATTTCGCGAACCTTTTTAGCTGACGTGACACCTTTAATATGGGCCTCATTTTATGTATCTAAGTGTCACATCAGCACAAAAGATTGACAAAAATACGCTAAAGTTGAGTTAATGAGGGTAATAAAATTCGTGTGAAGTTGAAGTGCATCGTAGCAACTTTGACCGTGGGATACAGGATGCTTATCTCATAATTTAAATACAATGCTACTTTATTCAACTTTTGACTCACAATGTAACGCCCCGTAAAATTTCGTGCAATGCGTTACCATGTAATAGCATGTGCATAGGATGGGAAGCTTAAAAATTGTGAAAAATATTCTAAGTGTTAATGAAACTTAGACTCATTTTTAACTAGTAATCTTCGGGGATTTTATTTTGGACCTTCCTGACCTCCGTTTTTAGATTTTATTGTGGCGTTGCAACAGGGGAAGGTCGTAGGACGTCTTGGGTGAGTTTCGAGATGTTTAGACGGGCTTAAGGGCAAGTTTGGATTTCAATTCTAGTAGCTGCGCGCGATTAACCCGCGCAGCCCGCTGGATCGCCTGGCCTGGGGGCAAGCCCGCGATAGTCTAAGGCGGGCGGCGCCTAGTGGATCGCCCTAGGCTAATTTTTTCAGCCTCCTCCCTCAGGTTCTGAGGTTCAGTCTAGGGGCCCAGATAAGCAGTAGATAATTCCGACAGGTGATCAGATCGTGCAGTGGTGAGTCTTCTCTATTCCAGAAGGCCTGTCTTTTCAGATTATGACACTTATTTCAGTTTTGGTCTACTGGGGGCCTTGTCTCAGTTTTAGACGGTTGTTAGATTTTCATGTAGTAGAGATTTCGCAGACTGAGTCAGATGATGTTTAGATATTGTTGGGGTTTTCCTTCATTGTTAAACCAATTTCAGAGTATGACCATGCTTCCGTTTTGATGTATAATTCCGCATTTTCTTTTTCTTTTTTATGAATGTTGTACAAGATCACCAGATAGAGAAGGGAGTTCCGGGCCTTCCTGGTTCGGGATGTCCGTCACGGCCAGGCCCTAGTTCGGGTCGTGACACGTGGCATAACCTAGCGTCAGAAGTTAATTTTAACCTTTCGGTCATTTGCAGATTAGAGAAACTCACACATGGTTCCGTTACTTTAATTCTACAAAATCAAAAACGTTCCTACTTCATTGTTATTGTAGTAAAGTTTAGCGATCATACGTTAAATTAACCTGAACTTTTATGTGTATTCATCTACATTGAAGTAGCAAACTTACTTTGGGCTATATGGACCATGTTTTTTGTTGTTGTTGCATGTGGCTCATGCTCAAGAAAAAGATCAGTTCTTGAAGAGTTCACACAACAATTTGGTCTCCTACCATCACAAATAATAGAACATATTACAAAAAGAAAATGAGAAATTAACTTTTTTGTATATTACTCTACGATATACGAAAAATATGTATATATGTTTGATACAAAACAGTATATATTTATCGTAGATTTGACTAGTGAATGTAGTTATTTTGGCTGATTCGTCAGCATAAATAGCATAGTCCTTAAATGTATATATTTTTTGTATATTATGTATGATATGTGTAAAATATATATGTTTTTGTATACTAGCAGTGGTTTGTTGTTGATCGTCAAGATTAGCAAGGCGTACTCTTAGTAGGCCGGAAGTATCCAATACCTATTAATGTCTTGCGTTGAGGGGTTTGCCATTAGTATCGAGTACATCGTCTATCAATAGTTGCCAAGGGAAGGAATATTAAAGAAAAGGGAATTATACTGTCATTTTTGTTGACAAAGGATGTAAACGTGATCAAATGTCATCTAGCTAGCTAGAGGTGGATCGATGTGTATGGGTGGGGGACAAGAAAACCTGTCATGTGGGGGACTACCATAAATTTAAAACGAAAATAATTTACAATGTGGGGGATAACCTGTCAGGAACAAGTTTTCAAGAACTATAATGAAGTTCAAAGCCTTCAATTACAAGTTCAAATGAACTATCAAATGAAGTGTTTATCAACTATTAAGAAATGAAGATGAAGCAGAAAGATAATCTTCCCCTCCATAGGCTAAAAAAAAGAAGAGGAATATCATTTAGGATATTTGATATTATATATTGTGGAGGATTTGGCTGACCATAGTGCTTGTTGTTTTCTTCATCACTTCCATAATCGAATTTTTCAATGGTTCCTTTTCTTGTCACTATCCAAATAAAAAAAATAATTAATCAATATTATTGCAGTTAATGGTGAAGTCAGAAGTTTTGCTAAGAATATTCAAGATTTAGTTTAGTAAATATATATATAGAAAAAAATTATTTATATATGCAATATAATGTTCTGAGGGAAAGTGTTCAACTGACTTCCTTTCATCCTATGTTGTTCAGCCATTGATTGCATGCAGCTTCATTTTGAAGACATATATGAAAAAAATTGCTCATAAATTTTCAAGGTTTAATTTTACGTATGCTTCCTGAACTATGAGTGAATCCCACATAAAATACAAATGATCAAAAGGTCACAATTTTGCATTGGGTTATAACGTCTCACTCTCCACGTAAGGGCTCCGTCTTTCAAATTCCACGTCATAGGAAAAAAAGGAGTTTCGTCATATTTTTTAAATGTATTGGTGTTGATAAAAGAAAATGCATAGTAAAAATCTCTTTTATTTATGAAGTGGAATTTATAGAGTGACAAGGCAAACACATGGCATAACCTGACGTCATAAGTTAATTTTAATCTTTCGATTATTCGCAGATTAGAGAAACTCACGCATGGTTCAGTTACTTTAATTCGATAAAAGCAAAACGGTCTTACTTCATTGTTATTCTAGTAAAGTGTAGTAATCATACGTTAAATTAACCCGAAATTTTAACCATGTTTTTTGTTGCTGTTGCCTGTGGCTCATGCTCAAGAAAAAGATCAGTTATTGAAGAGTTCACACAGCAATTTGGACCTACCATCATAAATAATACTAGTACATATTACAATAAGAAAAGGAGAAATTATAAATATCATAGCCAGTAAATGTGTAACATTTTGTACATTAATGTACGATATATGTTAAATATACATGTTTGATACAAAACAGTATATACTTTTTGTAGATTTGACTAGCAAATGTAATTATTTTAGCAGACCGATGCAACATAAATAGCATAGTCAGCAAATTTATATATTTTTTGTATATTATTTATGGTATATATTTTGATACAAAATAGTTTTAGCTTTTAGTATAATTGACTAACGAATGTAATTATTTTTAACCTGCTGATCAACACAAACGACACAGTCAGCAAATGTATATATTGTATATTAATGTATGATATACATAAAATATATATTTTTGATACCAAAATAGTATATGCTTTTTCGAATGTAATTATTCTTAGTCGACCAACCAAATATGTAACTTGCTAAGAATAGAAAAGAGTGAGTTGGTGTAGAATTGACATACCAGTAAAAGAATTCATCAAATTACTGCAATTGCTGCCTGGATTTTGGCATATTTTTTCCAAAAGTTTGATGACAGCCTCTGTATATAACTCAGCAAAAAAGTACAAATCCCAAATGAATTTAGCAAACATGAAATGTCTTTTTGATGTGAGATAAATAACTACTGTATATAAGAAGGAGAAAAGCGGCTAAAAATATCCCTGAATTATTCAAAATTAATCAACTTTACCCTTTCGTAGTATTTTTTGCTCAAAAATGCTCTCGCTGAGTCGCCGTTAGCCAACTAGCTAAAAATTTGTCCTCTAACTAGTCAAATATGTTGTTTGGACTCTTCAATAATGTCAAGACGTACATATTGAATCCTTCAAAAGTAGTGCATTTTTTAAGGATTCGACACAGGTACAGTAACACTTTTAAAAAGTTCGAGCAACATAGCCGAAATCACACAAAACTTGAAG
The DNA here is from genome assembly GCF_002878395.1 of Capsicum annuum. Classification (NCBI taxonomy): domain Eukaryota; kingdom Viridiplantae; phylum Streptophyta; class Magnoliopsida; order Solanales; family Solanaceae; genus Capsicum; species Capsicum annuum. Next base: position 219,941,517 of record NC_061115.1, on the reverse strand, counting down.
AAAATTAGAAGATTTTTTTTCTTTTACTTCAGCTATAAAATCTTCAGAAGCACTTTTTTGCAAGAGGAGATTTTATTTGTCCCAAATAAGCAATTGGGCTTAATAAAGCTGCTGATCTCAACATGTCTACTAGCTTATTTTCTGAAAGGGCGCCAAATGCAATCAAAGTCCCCTAACATCAAATAAATAAATAAATAAATAAAAATAATAAGTTAAAAAATTTTAGTTATCTCTGAAACATATTATTCGATTCATATTTTCGAGGGTTTTTCTGTCCTGATGCATGTAGTCAGTATCTTCACATACATGTCTGTTTCATCGAGTTTCTCTCCGAGACAATGTCCATATCGGTGCATGGCATGGATGGTTATTAAATTTTTAGTTTATTGCATAAAAGTTACAAAACTATTTTTTTGTCGTTCAGAAATAATTGAACTTTGGATAGAACGAAAAAATAACCACTTTTTTTTTCAGATTCTGACAATGACAGTGGTTATATTTTAAAAGATAGGGGTGTGATTGTTTTCACAAATAGCCAATTTTCAATCTCTGAAATTGAAAAATAATTTCTTATCATGGAGTTTCATCTGAAACTTATTTGATGGAAAATTATACTATTTTTACATGGTTAAATATATATATATATATATTGAACCTCCTTCGATTAGTTAGTATGTTTACTTCTGAACCCATTCAATAAAAATCCTGATCCTCTGCCACTGCACAGACCTTACCACTATGTCGGAGGGTAGAGAGGCTGTTCCGAAAGAGTGATATGCTAAGGGTAAAGACCCACCAGAGAATGGCCAACATAGTGTAGCTTTTGGCCAGTTTGATCATGAACATACTTAAAATGTAGCAGGTAAATCAAAAGCCACTAATTCATCATCCCATGACAATTAATTCCCAATATGCCTGTTCATTATAAATAAAGAAACATATTAATTATAAAAATTGTCCAATTTATTAATAAATTATGTTATAATATATAGTGCAAATAATTAATGAAACTATACTGGATCTTGCGATGTATGTCCTTGGCTATTTTTAGTTCCTCTTGTATTTGCAATCCAAACATCATAACCATCATCTGCTAAAATGAAAGCTCATAATGACTCATCTGGTGGACTTAACAGCCATGTAATTCCATCCTGTAATTAATCATAAAAAAATAAATGTTCCAATTAACATCTCGATTATAACAGTAATATACACAATCAATCAATATATATATAGAGAGAGACATTTTTCTTTGATTTCCTCTACATAATATATCTAATTAAATGGAATTACAAAAGTCTCAAGAAGTAAATATTCTTATGCAATAATATATCCAATTCAGTTTTGGATATTCATGGTGTGTGTGTTTTAAAGGATGATCACTAAATATGGATGGGGTCTATAGAAACTCCAAAACAATTTTGAGCAAGAGGTTTGCTGCTTCTATGCCTTAACTAAGCATTTAACTAAGCATTTTCTTTTTTTCTTTTTTTTTTAGAAATTTCTTATTAAGAAAAGCCTTTTCACATGTATTCTCACTCTCTTGAAATGTGTATGTATGCTTATTTGCATTTTCTCAAAGCATATTCATAAGGCTCTAACTTGGAAATGAAAAACTATTGAGTCAGTATATATGTAATATTTAGAAATCTTAAATTGAATTATTTGTTCGTAAAACATAATGCCTCTCCATAAAATTACCTCTCACACGTTATATAAATATAAGGACTTCATTGAAGTCATGTAAAGGCGAACAATTAACATTGCAAGAATCCAATTTAATCTTTAATTTATTTATTTTTCAGTTTTTTGACATTTTATTGATTTATTTCCAATGATTTTGTTGTTGGAGAGTCATGGTCGAATAATTTCATTTAGGCTTCCCTAAAATGAATATCAGGTGCATTTATACTTTTGAAACTTTTCAACTTAAATTTTCTTAATTGCTATTCTTTATCTTCCGCTTCTGTCGGTTATTGTTGTAGTAAAAAGGGAAAATGAAGAGTTTTGAAGGCTATTAAGAATTACTATTAAAGATTTGAAGTAAATTAAAAAAAATAAACAGTCATAGCAATTAAGTAATCATTTTACAGATTTGCTCACATGAATAAATAGTTCAAAAACTTTCTGATCAGCTGGTTTTCATTGAAATCAGCATTGTTATTTATGTTCTTTTCATTTTTTGCTTAATTACTTCTTGTGTAATAGTTTTTCCTCTCTTTGTAAGAAATGTCTAACATGTTTATCAATTACAATTTTATGAATAATGGTAGGATTGCTACAATTAGACATAGGGATCAAACTTGGATCTGTAACAACTTATTATGAACTATATCACAAGCAAATTGCAATGAAGAGATTCTCAAGATACAGGTGATTTTAACTGCTTCATAAATGAGGGTAAGTAACTGAACATCATTATTTCGGAAGATAAAATTATATTTTTTAAGTTATGCCATATATATGTATATGTTTTTGCAAAAAAAAAAAAGAAAGAAGAGTCAAGAAAACCATTGACTGACAATATATCTTTTACAGATGGGAAAGACGACATTCTGTTTTTCTTTTTGGTAACTGTAGTGTTTAGGTTAATTTGTGTTTTTTTTTTGACTAATTTCATGAAATACATGTCACCTTCCACCAACAAGTATCAAATAATTCTGTCCACGAAAGCTAGCTTCTGCTTTTTAAGGCATATTTGGAGATTTTTGGAAACCAAGACTAAGGATTATCTAATTTTCTTATTTTATTCACTTGTGAGGTTGTATTTGTTTTTCCTTTTTTAACATTTAAAATATAAGTAATGTTTAGAATGATGAACTATCACTATAGAAGTGCATATGCTTTGGTTAAGGTGGATACTCTTGATACGCCCAAATTACAACTCTCTTACGAGAATGTAAGCGGTCGTTGTCAAATATAGAACCCAACTAGGTTGGGTATCGAATCCCATAGGGAGTACTGTGTTACTAAGTATTGTAGTTGTTACTAGACTGTTGGTCAGAGGTTCCTGAATAGGAGGTTTTGGTTTAAATCTGAAGTGATAGTTACAATATAAAAATGAAGCAATATGTGTATTAATATTGGATTACAGAGAATGACAAGTTAGGGTTATATCCACCTTGTAGCTTTTATTTCTCTATTAACTATGAGTGTTAAGGATTTATACATGCATGCACTTATAGAGAGATGTATTCGAATTCTAAATCCAAGTGTTTCTCAACCATCAAGGATTAATTCACTTTAGTTCTCTCGAATCTAAAGTGTACAACCAATCATACGAACTCTTCAAGTCATCAATCCTATTAAGCCATTAACGTGTAAAATAGAGGTTGGAAACCCTATTTTCTTGTCACTA
>NC_061115.1:219903245-219938059 GCF_002878395.1 Capsicum annuum | reverse complement strand
CTAGTGTTTCTCAACCATCAAGGATTAATTCACTTTAGTTCTCTCGAATCTAAAGTGTACAACCAATCATACGAACTCTTCAAGTCATCAATCCTATTAAGCCATTAACGTGTAAAATAGAGGTTGGAAACCCTATTTTCTTGTCACTACTCTCTTTTCCAAACATTAACTTTTCTATCGAACAAGTTATTGCTATAATGGCACATTCCCTATGTTTGCAACCGCGAGAATTCAATCATAACGAAGAGAGTAATGATATAAGTGAATCAACACATCATAAATTCAAAAACGCATAGCAATAGAGAGTATACTACAAGGTTTTCATAACCCTAACAAATAAGCTTAGCTACTCATGAACCAAAAGGAAATAATCATAAGAACGTTCATCTTAATCAAGGCTAGAGAATGATCTTAGTGTCCACGAAAAAATAGAGAAAGCAAGAGGAGAAGAACGTTTTTCTCCCTCTCACCCTCAGTTAAGCCGTTTTTTCTTCTTTTCAAAATAATACCGAATGTGATTCATCCATAAAAATTCAGCCATAAGGTTTTTAATAACATCTTTTCTAACAAATTGCTACTGAGTCCTCAACTATTTAAAAATATTGAGTCTGCCTGGGAAAAAGTTCCCATATATCACATTCAGTCCAAAAACTGCTTTCCCTTTATGTGAAGTTTCCTTTGCTATCCACAGGTCCCCAAAGTGCCGTAATCTTCCTCATTAGTACCTGAAAAGCATGCTAATCACATAGGTCAGCTCACTTAACTAAAAATAGACTAAAAATGCAAGAATTATGTATTTTATCCTCAAAACTTAGCTAAAACATGGGTAAGTTATGGTGCTTAGACGTATAAATACGCCCAACATCACCACCCCACACTTAAAACTTTATTTGTCCTTGAACAAAATCATGCATCCATGCAAATACCTAACTAAACTTCACAAGATCAACACAAAATTTTCAACAAGACATACACAACAATTATTAACAAAGAGTAGATTTCTGGATCATTACTAGAAACAACTCACCCTCCAACATAGACTCATTAAGTTGGTTAATTCATATACACAAGTTAAGCCAAGAAATCATATAAAACTACCCAACAATCATCAACCATGTGCGCTCACACAAGAAAGTTACCCATAATCACTCATAATTTTTTACATTCTTAAAAAATATGGGTATACGAATCAACTTGCTTGCTCTCACTCTCACAAAAATTCTTAGATTACAACTGATGACCATATGCTTGCCCTTAGTGTAATGCTCTACTAATATCAGAATGTTAAGGTTAGGATCAAATAGGTCTTTTACGGGTTGTAATGTAGGCTGAAGGGATGGGTAGGACTATTTTGGCCGAAAATAGTGACTATATTCCCTAAGCGCTTTAATACACTACATTATGCCATTTAGACCAACTTTTAACAACCAATCTACCTTCCTTTCATCTACCAACCTCTATTATTTTCACCTCATTTTATTACTCAATCAAAAACTCTATGATGGGAGTATGCAACTCTTTTTATTTTGCATTAATTTCTTATTACATCCCTATGATAGCCACCCTCAACTTAGGCTACTTGCCTTAGTCAAGGTGCACAATATCCAAGAAAGGACCAGGGTGCCACTCTCAATCATAATATTTTCATGTACCAATAATTAAATTTTGGGGCATCACTTTCACCTTTTTCCTCTTATTTTGCCACACTCTTAACTCAACTTGATTCTACAATTTAAAGCGCTTAGGAGCTTTTGGATCAAATTATAGTCTTAAAAAAATGGATTAGGCTACATATGAGGTTGCCAAAGAAAATAGCTAAAGGCTCAATGAGTGTTCAACTAGGACAATGTACAAAGGTAGGCAAAAAGAAGATAAAAAAAAATAAGGGCTGCCAAAGAAATGCCTAAATCATCTCCTAAACTCACAATCTTTATTTCGCTTCACACACACTAGGCAAGTTCTAGCATCAGTCGCAACAAAGAATATACAATAACCTTACACACACATGGCACATGGTCAACTTAATTAGGAGCATTATAGATTCTTAACCCAGCAGATAAATGAATTAAACCACAACCTATTATCACAGCACGAGTCACAACTTAGAGCCTAAATGTTTCAGTAGTAGTGATTTAGTACAAACTCATGTTATAATACCATGCCGTCTATAAGAACAATTTCATGCAACAATCTGACTAATTTTCTCTTAAGACGGTCGTTATCCATCCATCATTGATAAAAGTGACTAATTACGACTAACTAACTACGACTAAACCAAAACAACTGTAGAATAAATGTGGGCAAACAGTAGGCAATATAGAAGACAAGGCAATCAAGGCGTACTTGTACCCTCACCCTACACTAAGAAGTAGTACACTGCCCTCAGCGTAAATAAATAAGCAAAAACCTGGTTAATCAGACTCTTTCTCTACATCCGGGGTCATACCCCGTGCATTAGAATCATCATCGGAGTCTTCATCACCAGAATTGTCCTCCATATTAGAGTCCAGCAGTTGGTGATCATCGTATGTTGGCACATCATCATCTAGAGGTTCTTCAAAATTTACCCCCACTCCACACATGGCTCGAGCATGATCATTAAGCTGGTGGTCATAGTCAAGCTACCGAAGCTCTGCATCAGTAGGCACACGACCCCCATTCATCATAGTGAACCTAGTCATGCCATACAGATAGCGAAAAAAACTCTCATCTCGAACATGTCTTTCAGCAGTGGTTAGGTTGATGCCTTGACTAGTTTCTGGATCTTTCATTTTCGTGAGATCCACCTTCTTTGAGTTTTGTGGCAACTTATGGTCTGCTGGCTCCTCTTCAATGTGCTCTTTCCTTAAAACTGCAGTTAACAAGTTGTCGAAATTGAAGTGGGACTTACTGTGCACCCTTTCTTTGCACATCGACGCGCGTATAACTGCACCAATATTGATGGGAACGTTCGTCATTAGAGCACATACCAAGTAGACTCGATCACGCGTGACCTTAGTGTATTGTGTCCCAGGAATCAAGCAGGAATTGACTATTCTTAACTATATGCGAGCTTCTCTTTTCAAACAAGCATATGGGTAAGTATTGTGATGACCATTATCCTTATGATGAGTCCATCGGGTCATGGACCTTGATCCACACAACGTATGTCTGATAGCTCTGTAGGGAGGTTTGCTGTAGAGCTCCTTGAGTGGTGAGTGATCCACACTTGGAGTACCCAGGAAAGAGTTGAAGAAATCAGCATTCAATTGCAAGACCTGCCCTCGAATCTTTATTTTATTTCTCATAGTCCTTGGGGACCAGTTAGCATAAAACTCTCGAGTCAAATCAAGATTACACTCGCCCATGTCTCGGAAGATGAAGTCAAGCTTTAGTGCCATAATCTTTGCCAGAATGCAAGGGAAGTTCTTTGCTAAACTTTCCTTTTGCATTACTTCCACATGTACATATTTTTTCACTTTATTGTCTCTGTACCATTCCTTTCCTTCCTCCTCCAGAACCCATTTGATCCCAAAAGTGCGTCGAGATACTTGAAGAGAGGAGGAAACAACCTGGTCCTTTCTTGCCTTTTTTTGACCTTTTTGTGATGTGGATGCTTTCTCCTTTCCCTGACGTCCTTTTGGAGCCATGTTACCTGAAATCATACTAGGGTCATGTTAGTCTCATTTCATAAAATTCACTATAATCGAAGAGGAAAATAGTGATGGTACCACCCCACACTTAATTCACTTACACAAACTAATTAAGTGAGTGTTGTCGAGTACTCAGACTTCATCGACAAACATTTAGATGGTATGTGCCAACAACATTATTAGCGCAGTAACACTTTCAACCCCTCACTTTACATAACAATTTCTCAATTTGATACACAAAAGCAGCATACAATGGCCCTGTAATCTTGACTATCATTTCAAATTTAATTTCATTTAAGCAATACAATCTTTGAACAAGACTACTACATAGCAACCTCATCATGCCATAGCATAGAAACAGCTTCACAATCTTATGCTTATGGTTAACCATGCTCAATACATCGATGAACGAGTCACTTATATACTCAAGCTTACAACTCCCAGAATCATACATTAAACTTCAATAGTTCAATTTTATAACAAAAAAAAATTACAGTGAATACAAATCAAAACATTCCGGAGTGAACTCAAGATTATCCGCGAGAATCCTTTCACTCAATGAGATGTATTTTCCCAAATCATAGCAAATTAACCATAATCTTATCACCAAGTACTATTTCAAAATCCAATTATTGACCATTATGAGCCTAGCAATGAAACAACTAAGGAACATGAAAGAACAACTTACTTGATAATAAATGCTTGATGATCTGTGAAGGTGAGCCTACAAGATTAGATGAGAAAAGAGAAGGGATTGGAAAGGGAAAAGGTGCTTGGGCGGAGCTTAGGTCAAATAAAACTAGAGTGGATTTAAGATTAGTAAATGTATTTAAAGGTTGAGAAATGGGTCAGTTCGATCCATTCAAAAATGGATTACTTGGTAAAAATTACACTGATAGGAGGCGCCTATGCAATCGCTTAAGCATAAGTAGGCGGCGCCTAACCCATCGCCTAAGTGAGGCAGTGAACATAGGCAATGGTATAGGCAGCGCCTAACCTATCACCTATGTTTACTTAGGCGGTGCCTAACCCATCGCCTATGTTGACATAGGCGGCGCCTAACCCATCTCCTAAGTGAGGCAGTGAACATAGGCAATGGTATAGGCGACGCCTAACCTATCGCCTATGTTTACTTAAGCGGCGCCTAACTCATCGCCTATGTTAACATAGGCGGCGCCTAACCCATCGCCTAAGTGAGGCAGCGAACATAGGCAATGGTATAGCGCCTAACGCATCGCCTATGTTTACATAGGCGGCGCCTAAACCATCACCTATGTTTACATAGGCGGCTCCTAAGCCATCACCTATGTTGACATAGGCGCGCCTAATCCATCGCCTAAGTGAGGCAGTGAACATAGGCGATACAATAGGCGGCGCCTATATGCACTTATGTGATGCCTTGAAGTCGCAATGCACCCATACTAGTTGCTACATGCCTTCTTTCCCAACTTTCAAGTAAAATCGAATGCTACACTCAGAAATGTGTACGTCATCAATAGACTTACCACCTTTGATGTAGTTGACTTTGTCACCAAGTTTAAAACCAATTGTCTCCTTAATTCCTGCAGTACCTACACTTATTCAGAAAAAACAAACAAGATGATCAGAGGGATGGGTTGCCTCCCACCAAGCACCTTAGTTTCGGTAGTGGCTCGACTCTTCTTTTTGAATTTTTATTTACCGAAAACAAAATCCTAGTAAAACCATCGTTGCCTCCTATGTAGCGCTTGATTTATTATCGCGGCACGACACAGTTATCTCGATTACTCAAACTTCATCGAGATATATGGTGGCTATACATTTTATCGAGTCGGTTGGACCGATATATAAATTCACTCTTTGGCCATTTACCTTAAAGACACTACCATCATCATTTTCCAACTCTACTACTCCAAATGAGTAGACTTGGTTGATTTTGAATGGACCAGACCATTTAGACTTCAACTTACCTGGAAATAGCTTCAGTCTAGAGTTGAAAAGGAGTACTGAATCCCCTATCTGAAAGTTTCATTGGATAATCCTCCGATCATGGTGCTTTTTCATCCTTTCCTTGTAAAGATCTGCTCTTTTATATGCATTGAGACGGAATTCATCCATCTCGTTCAGTTTTCCCAATCTCATATTTATTGCATCATCCCAGTTCAGGTTAAGCTGCTTCAGTACCCACATTGCTTTATGTTCTAGCTCAATTGGCAAGTGACAAGCCTTGCCATAAACTAATTGGTATGGTGACATACCAATTGGTGTCTTGAATGCGGTCCTATATGCCCATAAGGCATCATCCAGTTTCTGGACCAATCTTTCCTGCTAGAATTCACATTCTTAGAAAGGATCAGCTTGATCTCCCGGTTTGACATCTCCACCTGCCCACTAGTTTGTGGGTGGTGCGGTGTAGCTACCTTATGTTGCTTAACCCCATACTTTGTCAATACGACTCTAAATAGCTTGTTGCAAAAATGTGATCCTCCATCGCTTATGATGGTACGGGGTACCCCAAAATGAGAGAAGATATTTCTCTTTAAGAATGGCACAACACTCTTACCTTCATTATCAGCTAGAGCGACTGCTTCAACCCATTTGGATACGTAATCCATAACAACTAAGATATATTTTATCCCAAATGAGCTCACAAACGGGCCCATGAAGTCAATACCCCAGACATCGAATAACTCTACTTTAAGCATTTTGGACATGCGCATCTCATGGTGTTTTGAGATAGAACCTTACCGCTGGCACTGATCACATCTTCTTACGAAATCGTAGGCATCCTTGAATAACGAAGGCCAATAGTAGCCACTTTACAGTACTTTCTTGGTCATCCGATCACCTGCATGGTGACCACCAACTTGGGAAGCATGGCTTGCTTCCAGTATGCTAAACACCTCTGCTTCTGGGATGCACCGCCTAATAATACCATCAGCACATCGCCAGAAAAGATACGGCTCATCCCAGAAGTAATGCTCACATCATCCATGAACTTTTTCCTTTGATGAAAGGAGAGATTCTCAGGAATCACTTCGCTTACCAAGTAGTTAGCGAAATTTGCATACCACCGTAAGTTTTCCACCACAGTTGCTAAAATCTCTTCGTCGGGGAATGCATCATCAATCTCAAGGTCCGTTCTGCACTGTGTGCTCACTCTCAAGTCTGGATAGATGATCAGCTACTTGGTTTTCACAACCTTTTCTATCCTTTACCTCGAAATCAAATTCTTAAAGCAGTAGCACCCACCTGATTAGCCTTGGCTTGGCTCCTTCTTTGCCATTAGATATCTCAGAGCCGTATGATCTGTATGAACCACTACCTTAGTTCCCAACAAGTAAGCACGGAACTTCTCAAAAGCATAAACAACTGCGAGAAGCTCCTGTTCAGTGACGGTATAGTTCTTCTATGCTCCATTCAAGGCCTTGCCGGCATAGTAGATTGGATGAAAGAGATTTTTTATTTTCTGACCAAGTACAACACCCAAGGCTACACCGCTTGCATCACACGTAATTTCAAATGGTAGAGACCAATCGGGTGCTACAATAATAGGGGCTTCAACTAGCTTCCCTTTGAGGCATGCAAACGCCTTCAAGCAATCTTCACCAAAGTAAAACTTCTCCTCCTTCTCTAAAACTTTGCATAATGGGTTTGTAATCTTGGAGAAGTCTTTAATAAACCTCCGATAAAAACTAACATGACCGAGAAAACTACGAACCCCCTTCACAGAAATTGGAGGTGGTAGTCTCTCGATAACTTCAATCTTGGCTCGATCAACTTCAATTCCTTTTTTAGAAATTTTATGCCCGAGAACAATGCCTTCCTTAACCATAAAATGACACTTCTCCCAATTTAGCATAAGATTGAATTCCACACATCGCTGCAAAGCCATACTCAAATTTGCTAAGCATGACTCAAATGACTTACCTACAATCAAAAAGTCATCCATAAACTCCTCGAAGGTGTCTTCAACCATATCTGATAAAATGGACATCATGAACCGTTGAAAAGTGACAGGTGCATTACATAGCCCAAATGGCATCCGTTTGAATGCAAAAGTACCATATAGGCATGTAAAAGTGGTCTTCTCCTGATCTTCAAGAGCAATGAAAATCTGGCTATATCCGGAATAACCATCCAAAAAATAGTACCATCTCTTTCCTGCTAATCGATCAAGCATTTGATCTATGAATGGCATTGGGAAATGGTCCTTTAGCATCCACGAGTTTAGCTTTCGGTAATCCATACACACCCTTTACCTTGTGACAGGCCTAAGTGGAATTAGCTCATTTTTCTCGTTCGCCATGACTGTCATGCCCCCTTTCTTGGGCACACATTGTACAGGATTCACCTATTTACTGTTTGCTATTGGGTACACTACCCCTACGTCTAGCCACTGGATGATTTCTTTCTTCACCACCTCTTGCATAGGTGGATTTAGACGACGCTGATGCTCAATAATGGGTACACAATCTTCCTCTAGCTAAATTTTGTGCATACATATTCCAAGAGGGATACCAATGATATCTGCAATAGTCCAACCAATAGCTCTCTTGTATTTCTTAAGAACAGAGATGAGAGTCTCTACCTGTTGTTTACCTAAATCAGCAGCAACAATAACCGGCAGTGTATTTCCACTACCCAAGAACACATACCGCAAATGATTGGGTAGCTCTTTCAAGTCTAACACTGGTGGCTCTTCAATGGATGGCTTCGCCTGACAGGCAGTTTCTTCGTACTCCTTAACATCCTCACGATCAAAGTTCATAAGCACAACAGCCAATGGCTTAACAGTAAGCTGCTTCTCTAAAGATAATTCCTGCTTATCCTCATAATAAACATCAACTATAGAGAACACATTCATATCCTTGGGCTGCTTTATTGATTTGCATACATCAAAATGTACCACTTTGTCATTCATCTGAAATAAAAGCTCATTTGCTCAAAAATCAATAAGCACACTTTCGGTTGCGAGGAAAGGTCGACCCAAGATTATGGGTACCTCGAAATCCACCTCGCATTCCAAAATAACAAAATCTGCAGGAAAAATAAAAGTAGCAACCTTCACTAATACATCATACAGAGTACCAACAGGTCATTTTATCTGCCATTACAAGCCTCATGTTGGTTGGTGTAGGATCCCCCAATCCCAACTTCTTATAAATGGCTAGCAGTATCAAACTAATGCTAGCCCCCAAATCACACAAAGCCTTAGCAAAATCTAAAGATCCAATCATGCAAGGAATAGTGAAAGCACTCGAATCTGCCTTCTTCTGTACTAAGGACCTTGTGGCAATCGCACTACAATGATGGAAATTATCTGTCGGTTCATAGCTTGCTGCCCTTTTCTTTGTCAAAAGATCCTTCACGAATTTGGCATATCCTGGCATCTGCTCAAGTGCCTCCACTAAAGGCACGTTTATAGTCAGCTGCTTCAGCATGGTCATGAATTTACTGAACTTGGTGTCATCAGCCTTCTTCTTCAGTCTCTGAGGAAAAGAGGGTGGTGGTTTTGGAAGAGTTTTCTCCATCACTTCCTTTTCATTGTGCTTTCCATTATCAATCTTTTCAGACTGCTGACAGCTAGGCGTAGTATCATGAATGATCTCATCCTGATTTTCAACTTCTACAGAATTATCACAATTCGCTTCAACAACATTCTCCTCCATACTATCAACCATAGACTTACCCTTGGATGGATTTTCCAGCACCTTACCACTCCTGGTAGTAATAGCCAAATATGATCCATCTTTCCTTGGATTTTGCACGATGTCACTTGGTAAAGTGCTAGCTTTCCTTTGATTGAATGCCGCAGATAGTTGACTCATTTACTGTTCCAACTGTTTTATTAAAGTGGAATACGATTCAACCAATTGATTCATTGAGCATATTTTACCTCAGCTACTCCTGTGTTGGTTTCCTCAATCCTTTCAATAGCTTGGCCATCATGTCCTCCATGGACATCTTCCCAGAACTAGATTCAGCGCTTCACGATTTCCAGGAGGGACATACAGACCGCTCCTGTCATTCTTATTCTTCCAATTCCCTTGGTCTCAGTCATTGTATCTGGATTTTTCATAATAGTTCCGACCTTGTTTTCCTTGGCCACTGCCTCGGAAACCCCCCAGATTATTCAAGTAATTTACTTCATTCTCAGAATCAGAGTCAGCTCTTCCCTGTGATACAACAGCTTTGACCTTTTCTATCTTCCCAGATAATAAATGCTTAGTAAAAAGGTCCATCTGCATTTTCATGTGAGCCATATCCTGATCACGTTCCTCTTCCCTTCACCTCTGCTCTGCCGTTATGCCAATAGATACAGTAGAGCTTGCTACCTCAAAATCCCTGGTATGCCAAGCTCTACTCTGCTTTGTCATACGATCCAGCACATTAGATGCCTCAAGAAAAGTAAGGTCCATGAATGATCCACCCTCAGCATTATCTACCACTGCCTTAGTCACCGAATTCAAATCCCTATATAATATCTTCATCAAGTGGACATTGGTCATCTGATGATTTGGGCACCGCATCAGCTTCTTCTTGAACCTCTCCCAAGTCTCGTGGAGAGATTCAGTTGGAAGCTGTCTGAAATTGCTTATCTCATCTCTCAATTGTGCTCTTTTGGATGGCAGAAAGAATCTTTCTAGGAAGGTGTCTTTCAGTTGCCTCCAATTGGTAATAGAGTCGGGAGTTAGCCCGTTTAACCATAGAGTTGCCTCTCCAGATAGAGACAATGGAAATAAACGCAGCCGGATCACATTCTGTCCAACCCCTAGATTGTCAAAGGATTTGCATGTTGAGATAAAATTAATCAGATGCATATTCGGATCGTCGCCTGCAAGTCCACCAAATAACCCTTTGAGTTGCAGTAGCTGGATCATAGTGCTAGTAATATTGAACTTGGCTCCGAGTTCCAAGGGCGGAGGAATAATAGCCCCTATGGCACCAGCCCCATCCAAGTCGTCATCATCATTATCAAAAGCAACTTACACAGCTCGGCGTTCGGGTCTCATCCTAGCTTGACGATCTCTGTTGACATTACTGTTCACTGGTGCAGCCACATTATCTGCACGCCTTGGATTTAATAACTCATCATCACCCAGGTCCTCATCATCAAGATTTGGTACCCGACCTGGGTTATCAGCATTCTGTTGATTTACTTGTGCAGCTGCCAATGCAGCTAATCTAGCCTACTCCTGTTGAGCAGCTATCCTTTCAGGGTCTCGTTGCGCATCCATTCTGCCAATGAGATATGGTTCAGGATTTATAGGTAATAATGGGTGGCCCGATCTCCGCGTATTTGGCATGCAATACACTCACCTTGATCAAAACAAAAACAACAAACAAAAAGTACAATTTTGGGAATCTTTGACCAAAAGGTCGATTAATAAACACAACCTTAGTTGACAACCGTACTCCCCAGCAATGGCGCCAAAATTTGATACGCCTAAATTACAACTCTTTTATGAGAATGTAAGCGGTCTTGTCAAATATAGAACCCAACTAGGTTGGGTATCGAATCCCACAGGGAGTACTGTGTTACTAAGTATTGTAGTTGTTACTAGACTATTGGTCAGATGTTCCTGAATAGGGGGTTTTGGTTTAAATCTGAAGTGATAGTTACAATATAAAAATGAATCAATATGTGTATTAATATTTAATTACAGAGAATGACAAGTTAGGGTTATATCCACCTTGTAGCTTTTATTTCTCTATTAACTATAAGTATTAAGGATTTATACATGCATGCACTTATAGAGAGATGTATTCTAATTCTAAATCCAAGTGTTTCTCAACCATCAAGGATTAATTCACTTTAGTTCTCTCAAATCTAAAGTGTACAACCAATCATACAAACTCTTCAAGTCATCAATCCTATTAAGGCATTAACGTGTAAAATAGAGGTTGAAAACCCTATTTTCTTGTCACTACTCTCTTTTCCAAACATTAACTTTTCTATCAAACAAGTTATTGCTATAATGGCACATTCCCTATGTTTGCAACCACGAGAATTCAATCATAATGAAGAGAGTAATGATATAAGTGAATCAACACATCATAAATTCAAAAACCCATAGCAATAGAGGGTATACTACAAGGTTTTCATAACCCTAACAAATAAGCTTAGCTACTCATGAACCAAAAGGAAATAATCATAAGAACGTTCATCTTAACCAAGGCTAGAGAATGATCTTAGTGTCCACGAAAAAATAGAGAAAGCAAGAGGAGAAGAACGTTTTTCTCCCTCTCACCCTCAGCTAAGCCGCTTTTTCTTCTTTTCAAAATAATACCGAATGTGATTCATCCATAAAAATTCAGTCATAAGGCTTTTAATAACATCCTTTTCTAAAAAATTGCTACTGAGTCTTCAACTATTTAGAAATATTGAGTCTGCCCGGGAAAAAGTTCCCATATATCACATTCAGTCCAAAAATTGCTTTCCCTTTGTGTGAAGTTTCCTTTGCTACGCATAGGTCCCCAAAGTGCTGTAATCTTCCTCATTAGTACCTGAAAAGCATGCTAATCACATAGGTCAGCTCACTTAACTAAAAATAGACTAAAAATGCAAGAATTATGTATTTTATCCTCAAAACTTAGCTAAAACATGGGTAAGTTATGGTGCTTAGACGTATAAATACGCCCAACATCAACTCTCTCATGTCTATGCAACTTTTCTTATAAATCAATGTAATATTGATTCTCTTTAATTTTTTTGGCTGTGTTACAATTGAAATTTAGGATAAGATAAAGACACTCCAAAATATCAATTGTAATGCATTAATAAAAATATTTTAAGTGGTGAATTAATTATTAATAAAAATCTAATACAACAACAACAACAAACTCAGTGTATTCCCACATAGTGGGGTCTGGGGAGAGTAATATGTACGCAATCCATACCACTACCTCCGAATAAGTAGCAAGACCGTTTCTGATAGACACCCGGCTCAAAACACGAGATAATAATCCAATCCGAACAATATAAAAAGACATAAATACGCCACTCACAATTATTATGAATAATAAACAAAGAATATTAAACAAATTCGTAAATAAAGCATGCAATATGGTAGCATAACAGGAATAATATAACCACCAAGTAATGCCCTGCTCCAAAGACCCAATCTGGAACTAGCCTTCTATCCTAATTCGCGTCCTCCAGATCTTTCTATCTAGGGTCATGTCCTCAGTGAGCTATAACTGTTCCATGTCTCGCCTAATTACCTCTCTCCGATATTCTTCGGCCTACCCCTACCCCGCCTAATGTCATCCAACGCTAGCCTCTCACATCTACGAACTGGGGCATCTGTGTCCCTCCTCATCACATGCCCAAACCATCTCAATCGTACTTCCCGCATCTTGTCCTCAACCGAAGCCACTCTAACTTGTTCTCGAAAGGTCTCATTTCGAACTCTATTACCCCTAGTAAGCCCACACCTCCAACGCAACATCCTCATTTCCACCACCTTTAATTTTTGAATGTGAGAGTTTTTAACTGGCCAACACTCCGCTCCATACAACATGGCCAGATGGACCTCCACCCTATAAAATTTGCCTTTAAGCTTGGGCAGCACCTTTTTATCACACAACACACCCGAGGCGAGCTTCCACTTCATCCATCCCACCCCAATACGATGGGAGACATCCTCATCAATTTCTCCATTCCCCTGAATCAAGGACCCAGGATACTTGAAACTATCGCTTTTGCACACCACCTGGGAATTCAACCTAACTACCACCTCTTTCTCCTGCCTCATGTCATTAGACTTGCATTTCAAATACTCTGTCTTGCTCTTACTCAACCTGAACCCTTTAGAGTCAAGGGTCTATCTCCACACCTTAAGTTTATCATTCACATCCCCTCGCGTCTCATCAATCAAAACTACATCATCTGCAAAAAGCATACACTATGGCACCTCTCCTTGAATATGCCACGTCAACACATCCATTACCAAAGCAAACAAAAATGGGCTAAGAGTAGATCCCTGATGTAACCCTGTCAAGACTGAAAAATGCTCTAAATCTCCTCCCGCCGTCCTAACCTGAATCTGAGCTCCATCATACATATCCTTGATTGCCCTGATATACGCCACCGGGACCCTACTCACCTCCAAGCATCTCCAAAGAACCTCCCTAGTGACTTTGTCGTATGCCTTTTCCAAGTCGATAAACACCATGTGTAAGTCCTTTTTCCTTTTCATATACTGTTCCACCAGTCTCCGAACTAGTGAATTGCCTCCATCGTCGAGCGCCCAGGCATAAAACCAAACTGATTCTCCGAGATAGACACTAACCTCCTCAACCTAAACTCGACCACTCTCTCCCAAATCTTCATAGTGTGGCTCAATAACTTAATACCCCTATAGTTGTTGCAACTCTGAATATCACCCTTGTTCTTATATAGAGGGATTATAGTACTCCATCTCCAAGCGTCGAGCATTTTTGCCGACTTGAAAATGTCGTTAAACAGCTCAGTTAACCATCTCAAGCTAGCATCGCTAGAAAACTTCCAAAAATCCACAGGAATCTCATCAGGCCCCGTCGCCCTACCCCTACGCATCCTGCGAACAGCCTCTCTGACCTCCTCTACCTTAAAGCGTCTACAATAACTAAAATCACGACACTCTTCAGAATGCTCTAGCTCCCCTAACACAATATCTCTATCCCCTTCATCATTCAATAACCTATCAAAGTACGACTGCCATCCCTTTCTAATGTGACAATCCTCCACCAAGACTCTACCATCCTCCCCCTTAATGCACTTCACCTGGTCAAGGTCACGACCCTTCCTCTCCCTAACCTTAGCAAGCCTAAACAACCTCTTATTCCCTCCTTTCACCTCGGGCATTTTAAGTCGAACCTATTAGAGGATTTTTTTTGATTTAAAATAACTAGCACAACAATATATTCAGTCTATTCGCACAAAGTGGGATATGGATAGAATAAAATGCACCCAGTCCTTACCACTAACTCAAATAAAGACAAGGTTATTATAACTAATTAAGAAGTATTTTAAGTTGTTTAATCAATTTATATAATTAATTTATATGTATTTTTGTGGAAATTTTATCCTATATCTACTAAATTTATATTTTTATTCTGCTAATTTATTGAATTATTTATGGCTGCGCGAAGTGCGGATAAGTTACCTAGTGTAATTAATATAATTGGTGTGGTCTGGGAAGCGTGGTTTGTATGCGGTCTTATCTTTATCTTATACAGACAGAGAGATTGTTTTCGATTGAAAATTAACATTTCGATTTATTACGACAAATTAACCATTGAGCTTGCATTAACTTCGTTGATTCATAACAAGAAATGAGAATTTTCGTGGCGGCTTTAGTGCTTAAAAATTAAGGCTTTTTTTTTCATAATCGTGGGATTCGGGCTAGATTTCACACACCTCGACTAAATCCATGGAATACCTACCACCTCCCACAAGCAACAGATACCTGATAGCTCTATCCACCAAGGCTAAGACAAATGGGAAGAATCACCTAGTATTTTTTGCCTCTACTAAGATTCGAACCTGAGACCTCATGTTCTCAACCCACTTCACTGACCACTAGGCCACACCGTTGATAGATCGCCAATTAAGGTTTTTTATGGCAACCTAATATTTTTTTTAAAAAAAGGTCCGCTAAAAATATGATAGTTTTAGTGGCGATCTTTATAACTGAAAAATTATCCTCGTGTGACTTATATATCACGGTTCATGCCGTGGAATCAGGCGTAACCCACTACTCTTGCATTAAGATAGACCGTCTACATCACGCTTCTTGAGGTGTGATCCTTTTCCGAACCCTATTTAGTGAACTTTAGTGAATATCAAACAAATTAAATGAATATGAGCATAGTTAGAATTAATCAAAGTGAGAAATTAATTAACCATTAATAGTCCATGTTGTAGAAGAACAGTTGGCTTAGTTGCTGCCTTTCCAGATTCCTTTAGGTATCCTTTGTAAAATTAGAATATAACCATCACCTGTTGTCACCTAAAACAAAAATTAACCAAATAAAAAAATGGCAAATGTATAAACTTCGTCATTAATCTGTCACTAAATTGCTCATAGCTAATAATAGAATTTTTTTATTTTCCATCGCTAAACAGGATTAGTGACAGATTTTGTTGTTTAGCTACATAATTTTTCTGTTGCTAATTCCTGTTTTTTGAGTAGTAGTCTGCAATAGTATAGGGAAAAAGCTTTGAAATATACTTAAACTTTGACGAAATTTATTATAACACGCCTCAACTTTGTCGGGGGTCCTATGAGCCCCCCTCGACTATTTATTATCGTATTTATGTGGCATATATTTTCCTAGCTGAACTACTGCGTGAATACACGCACACTGAGCACGTGAGGGTCTGAAGCGGTTCATCTGAACAAATATATGCCACAGAAATAAGGTAATAAATAGTCGAGGGGAGGGTCATAGGACCCCCGCAAAGTTGAAGCGTGTTACAACAAATTTCGCCAAAGTTTAGGTATATTTTTGACTCTTTTCCCAAATATATAGTATAAGTGAACTGTAGAATATTAAACATACTTTATGTTCTTCACAACCATTCCTTGAGTTTCCACCATAGATGTACAAATACCAACTTCATTTTCACTCAACATTTGTAGAATATTCCTTGCAAATACTGTTGATACGAAGAAAATAACAACTACTGAACTTGTTGCAATTAATTTTCTCATTAAAACCATATCTCTAAAATCTTTTGAGTTCTCTTAATGCCAGAGTTCAATTTGTTACCCTTTTTATAATAAACCTAGGGAAATTAGCCGCGCTTGGCGCGGTGTTAAAAAATTAATTATTTTATTGGAGCAATTTTATATTCACTATAGATTTATTATCTAATCGTAATATTATAACTTGTTATAATTATATTATAAAGAATGTTTTGTTTCATAAAAGAAAAGAAAATTTAACAATTTAACATTTATTAAATGATGGATAGTATATTCTTTATCAATAAATTAAAATATATTCTCTAATAACAATTTTATTTCATTTCTATTGCGTATTCAATGAAGTTGAGATTCTAATTTGAAATAATGTAATTATGTGTGCTTATAAATGCACTAAGATGGTAAGATAATTTCTTTCTCGTTATATATATATATATATCTTTAACTTGTCAGCACTATATACAAATTAACTCCATATTACAACTACCTTAATGTGCATATTGGGATTCGCATCATAAAAAAATCATGAAAGTTCATATTATAGGAGTTACATATAAAGAACATACTCATGAACACTCAAACACATATACCTATTTTTTTTTTACGTTAATTATAAGAAAATAGACGAAAATAGAAATACAAAATTAGTATACAATTTTTTAAGCTCTTGTTCGATAGCCTCTTTGACAAACGATTAACAATGTACAATTTTTTAAGCTCTTGTTCGATAGCCTCTTTGACAAACGATCAATATTCAAAAGTCTATAAAATTTACAATAATAAAAAAATCATGAAAATACATATTATAAAAGTTACATATAGAGAACATACTCATGAACACTGACACACACACCTAATTTTTTTTTACGTTAACCATAAGAAAATACACGAAAAAAGAAATATAAAATTAGTGTACAATTTTGTAAGCTCTTGTTCGATAGCCTCTTTGACAAACGATCAACCTTCAAATGCCTTCTTCATAAGCTTGAATTTAATAGTATAAATAATAATACAAAGAACAATATTTCAGATATAAAATAAAAAGGATATTCTTGAGTATGGGTCTCATGAAACAAAATATTTTGACTTTATATAGATGAAAATATAGGAACATCATAAGTTATCATAAATTTTATAATTAAATAATTGGAGGTTATGAATATGAAAATTTAAAAGTCATGAAGTTAATGATATTATTAAGAGTAGAAATTTAATTTTTTTGTTATATAGAGATATAAATTTTACTTAATACAAATCAATTACATTAATTATAAAGGAAGATAAAAACAATTAACAAAAAATATTTAGAGTTTGAAAATTAAAAAAAAACAGAGAAAAAAATAAATGGTCTTCTTGAACATTAACTAATTGAGGGTTATGAATATGAAAGGCTTGAGAGTTATGGACATTAAAATGTGAAAAATCAAAAACTACAATTTAACGAATCAATAAACAACTTTCTTATGAATTAAAATGCCATTCAAAATTATAAACTAATGTTACATTCTCATATTTTATCAAAAGATTTACTAAAGTTGATGTACATATTGCAGAAGGATCCATAGATACTTTCTTAAGCAGCACACGTATATGTTTTCCTCCTTTCTTTGCTTTTACCTTAGAAAATAAACACCCTGGTCTAGACACGCACATAAAAAGTTGACATCACCAACGAAAAAAATCAGAAAAATAGTTAACTAAATTAATATAAACTTTTGAAAATGTTATATTGTGAATTGAAGAGGAAAGAAGAACAATCACACATATAAATATAATTTCTCTCAAAAGAATTTTAAACAGTAATAGTTAGATTCTTGTCATTTCAATATCCTACTTCATTTGTATGTCAATCGAGCCTTAAAAGAGTCAAAAAAAAAAAAACTTAAGTGTTGCATGAAACGAAAAAGAAGGATGACTAAATTGTTAACTAAAGTGCTAAGAGCAGTTGAAGATGAAATTTAATAAATCGAAAAGATAAAAAATATTGGCTTTGAACTATATCTTGGCCGATGAGACATTTTTTTTGTTGCTATATGTTATGTCTCATACCTATAGTGAGATGAGGACAAGTAAAACTGTCATGATAGTAATCTTCTTTTCATCCACAATAAAATTTTTAATGAGATTAAGATAAAGAGAAATACATGATTACAAAAACTTAATTAATGGGCATATAATATAAAAGAAAATTGTTCTAATAAAGTAATGCATAACTCTTTGCAAAAATATAAAAATGTACTAAGTTTATTAATAGACTATGCATAGCATAAAAAAAATCTACTCTAAAAAAATAAATAAAGCTTAGAAGAGTTACTTTTAGAATGCATATACCTTGTAAGAAACAATTATCATCAGACTTTTTCAAGAAACAATTGCCATTGTTTCACACTATTTAAAGAAACAATTGTCATTAGATTTTTTAATGCAAAATTAAATAATTGTAGGTTATGAATATAAAAGGTTTTAGAGTTATGAATTTTATTAATTAAGAGTGTAATTTATTATGAACATAAAAAGAGGTGAGTTATGAAAATGATTTTAAAAATAAAATAATTGAAAAGAATGAAAGAAAAACTCCCAAAAAAAAAAAAAAGAGAAAAAAGATAAATAAAATCCTTGGCCAAAGAGGTGCCACTGAGGCATATCTATAATCCTCCTTTATATAGATATTGATTGGAAGTAGCAAAAAAAGAACAAGACAAAAAAAATGTAAGATGTTAATTCCAAGAAATGGTACATAAAGTTCACACTAGATAATTGTATTTTATTCTAAGGGAATTTTAATAACAGAAGTTAAATCATTGTTCATTGACCATAATATGTTAAAATCATTGTTCATGATGATAATATGAGATAACTTATAATCAGACATTTTTGGGGCCCGGGTGTATTTGGTAGGTCTAATTTTCTCATGTTCGTTTGGCATAAATATTTTTAAAAATATTTTTCAACTGACATATTTTTTCTCAAATTTAAGGAAAATGACTTTTCTATGTGAAGTAAGGAAAATATTTTTTAAAACACTCTTCCAACTTCACCATCTTGATTCGGGACCTGACTCCCAACTCCTGATCCTCATGACTAGGGACCCAACGCTCAACTTCCGACCCCCACACCAACTTGGGATACAACCCTGACTTCTCCCAGGAATCGACATCGATTTATTTGGGGACCTGACCTCGACCTCAACTTGGGATCTCAACCTAAACTTGGGATCCCAACCTGGCCAGGAGCCAATCCTGATCACCCTGACCGCGACCTAGAACTTGACCCAACCTTGATGCCAACTCGAGATCAAGGTCAGGTGAAGACCTCTATTCAAGATTAAATCTAAGGTTAGGCCTCGAGTCAAAATTGAGTTCTAGCTTGGTCGTGGCTGGGTTGGTTGCTGAATCCGAAGTTAGAGTTAGGCCAAAGTCGAGTCTCCAAGTTAGGGTTAAGGATCTTGCCGGTAGATCAGATTAGGTTCAATGTCGTGTATCGAATCAATATGGGATCCAATCGGCGTGAGTACATGAGTCATGAGCTGCATGACCTCAATCTGGAGTTCATAACATATGAAATGTGATTCCGACTGCTGAATGAACTGGAACCCCTCATTAAGGGACTGGAAGAGTACATGATTCTCTGTCATATGCATGAACATGAACTATGATCATGGAACTGAAATATAAAGCATAAGTAGGTATTGGGATAACTAAAAAATACTGAGATAAGAATGGGTTAAGCCTCATCCTCACTTTCTGATGTTCTATATCATACTGACATCACTACTAGAATCTGAGAGCCTGACTTGGTTATTCGCTCTATAATCTCTCTCTTAGCTTCAAGCCATCATCTTAAGTTTGAGAGACCCCTTACTAGAGTCTAATTGAACTACACTTACTGCACTCTAAGGTCTGGAAAACGATAATACACGCATATCATAGAACTTAACCCAAATGACTACACCTGAAAGTGGAAAACCCACTGTTAATACTACATTCTGAGATACACTCTATCTTTCTATAGCCACCAATAGTCATCATATAATACTTGAACACTTACTAACTTCGAATCTTCATGAGTATCCCCATAGTTGAAGTGCACACCCTCTAGTGCTTATACTCTTATTTCTATTAGTTCAACCTTCAAAACTCAAACTTAGATTCTAACACTTAATATGGATATAACCAAGACTTTGATGGACCATACTTCTTTCGTCATAGCCTACCAATATCGCAACCCTAAACTTATATCTCTCTACCATGAGAATCAAGCTTATATCAAAAGGCTCAACACTATCAGTCAAAACTCCTTAACGTGGCCATTTAGAACACTATGTACCATCTAAATAGTCTTCTCCACCTAGAAACTAGATGGTACCACTAGCCACACACAACATGTAATAGCCTTATAAAAAATACCGCAACCTCATATCACCTTGGACATACTTCTACCTCATACATACAACATCATACTTCATTATGAATGTAGAGCCAAAGACAATTGGTTGATAAGAATGACAATTGAAAGCTGGTTGATAAACCTAAAGACAGAAATGTAATAGGGGTGAAATGGGTTTATAGAACCAAATGTAATCCAGATGGTTCAGGTTCTAAACACAAAGCAAGGCTTGTTGTGAAAGGTTATGCGCAAGTTGCAGGTCTGGATTATGGAGATACATTTGCACCTATTTCAAGACATGATACGACTTCTATTTGCTTTGGCAGCTCAATCAAATTGGAAGGTGTATTATTTGGATGTGAAGTCGGCATTCTTAAATGGACCATTGCAGGAACAAATTTATGTCGACTAACCAGAAGGTTTTCAAGTTGCAGGAATGGAGGATAAAGTTTATAGAATACATAAGGCATTGTATGGATTAAAATAGTCTCCTCGAGCCTGGTATACAGTAAGATTGATGATCATCTCATTCATTTTGATTTCAATAGAAGTGAAAATGAAGCCACTTTATATGTGAAGAAGGCTAAAGGTGGAGATGTGATACGATTATGATCATGATCATGGACACTTTTTGAGTATTTTGAACACCACCTAAAGAGTGCACAATTCTAAGTGTGAAGGAGGCCCAAAACCGTCCCAAGCACACTCCATGGGCTATTTTTGGAGCCCTTTCATTAAAGGGTCTTTTAGTATTTTGTCTTTTATTTTGTAATGTAATATAAATTGAACATTTTAGGGTTTTAGTTGGTAGTTTTTATGAATGTTGAAGAAAGAACACTCCTCTTAGAGAGAGAAAGTCCACAACCGAAACTAGGTATAACATAAGGGTGGATTCTCTTGTGTGTTGCATTTTGCTTGATACGTTGGTGCTTGGGTGGTGGAAGCTTCTCTTGTGTCAATTGTAAGATTTAGGTGTTTGTTGTGTGAAGTTTTAAAGGTCCAAGAGTGCAATATGCTCTTGGGTTGTTAAGACTACGTCAACACTTGTCTAACTATCTACCTTGTATTGTTTTAGTTTTGGCTTCTTGTGTTGTTAATGTAACCCGTTTGTTCTTGTTGCTATTGTAATATTGTGGAGCTTCATCTTGTATTGCTAAACTTATTGTTGGCTGGCTGTTTTGGTGTATTAACACCTTGCATCCTCTTCTTTCTTGTTCTAGATAGTGAATCCGAGAGAGGTCCCCATTTGGTCCACGATTTATTGTGATTTGTGGACTGTTTTGGGGTGTGATTTCATGTTCCCTTTTTTATTCCGTATCATTTGGTATCATAGCAAGGCTGGTTTTTGTTCCCACAAAGCCAATCTTGGGTTTGATTGGTCAAAAAAAAGAAGTTGATAAAAACTAAAAAATTTCAGAAAATAGCAATCTGTCCATTTTTGTGTTCTTGGCTGAAAATTGTGTTGTGTTGTTGTCTTTTCCGAGATTTTCTTATTTTTCTTAACTAGATATTGTAGTTCTTTTGTTTGTCTAGTATGTTTCTAGTATTTGTTCTTTATCACCAACACTAAAAGTGTCTAGATCTAAAGGTTGAGCTTATAATATTGGCCTTGTTGTTGTGAACTTGAAGTGGCCATTTTGTTGATCCTTATTGTTGAAGATTGGTGTTGTTGTTGTTGAGTTCTTGAGCTTGCCCTTGTGTTATTGTTGTGAATATGTGGCTTAGTAATTTCTTGTTGAAGTTGTTGTTGAAATGTAGAACTTGACAAAGTGTTGATTGAAGTGTGAGACCAACATGAACCTTAGACTCCAAGATTCAAAAGTTTGTGTTCTTGGTGTTCTTCACCAATCTTCATCGTTTATTGAAAAAAAATGTGGATGTTAGATCTAAGAGGGTGAAGTAAGGAGGTGTAGTATTTGTTAGTCATCAAAGACTTTTACCACCACTTCTAACGACTCAAAGACTTACAACCCTTTTCCAACCAACTTCCATATTTTGAGGGCCTTGTTTTAAGGGAAAATACTACAAAAGTCCAAGTCTTGAAACTTGAGTTGAAAAAGAGTTCCAAGACTTATTCTTTCCCTCCTTAAACAATTCCACCAATCCGTATCAAAAATTGGTCAAGACTTGAACCTTGGACAATAAAACTTGACAAAATCGTGACCAATTGAGGGTTGCCACGTCATCACATTTTACTGTTCACCGATAATTTTTAATCTCAAATTTTAGGTTTATTAGTTTCATTTTATTGTTTCTTTAGTTTTGTTTGTTGATTCCATTACTAACTTACAAGCTAGTACTAGAATGTACGTTAGTTTTGAAATCGTTCTTCGTGTATATGTTTCTTTGTGTGTCTTATTCTTTTGACTCGTTGTAATACTTGGTACACCTCTCAATACCTCATGGAGTACAAGCAAGGTTGTGACACTTGTGAGATCAAAGTGTGAAAAATCCGAGAGACAAAACAATAGAGAGGGAGTGTGAGGACCATTCTTGTACAAGTAACTTGTATGTTGTTTTGTTGGTAACTTTTGGCCATAATGGAAACCATTTTGGCCCTCCTTGATTCTTTGTCCCGAGACCTTGCTAGGGCAAATGTGGGCCTTGAAAAAATTGACTCGAATGTGGTAACTATGAGTGAAAGGTTGGATCGAGTGGAGAGTCGAAGGAACTCTCGTGCTTTTACTCCCGAAACTTTACTTCCAATGACCAATCCTCCAAGACCATCACATAATGCCACAATCCAAGCTCCAAAGAGCCCTCAAAACTGAGATCAAGATAAACCACTTCCCCCGCAAGTTAATCAAGTCCAACAAGGAGGACTTGGAAGCCAATTTCCTCCCATTCAAACTCCACAACCGAAACCCCACTTAACCAAAGCAAGCCTCTCAACCGAAGCTCCACTACACCAAACCCGACATGTCCATATAGAGGAGAATGGTAGAAAGGAACATGAAGGATATGGGGTCTACGATAATGCTTGTATGATGGTAGGAGACTTATTTCGTATGAGATTAAAGACAAGGCTCAAGATGGAGAGGAAGCCGAGGTTCAAAATGAAGATGTTAGCCGAGACTTGTTCTCATTGTATCCTCAGTTTTCCTTTGTTTTTTTTGTGGACTGTTTTATGCACTTTTCATTAAAGGGTCTTTAAGTCTTTTGTCTTTTATTTTGTAATGTAATATAAATTGAACATTGTAGGATTTTAGTTGGTAGTTTTTATGAATGTTGAAGAAAGAACACTCCTCTTAGAGAGAGAAAGTCCATAACCGAAACTAGGTCATAGCATAAGGGTGGATTCTTTTGTGTGTTGCATTTTGCTTGATACGTTGGTGCTTTGGTGGTGGACGCCTCTCTTGTATCAATTGTAAGATTTAGGTGTTTGTTGTGTGAAGTGTTAAAGGTCTAAGAGTGGAATATGCTCTTGGGTTATTAAGACTACATCAAGACTTGTCTAACTATCTACCTTGTATCTTGTTTTAGTTTCGGCGTCTTGTGTTGTTAATGTAACCCATTTGTTCTTGTTGCTATTGTAATATTATGGAGATTCATCTTGTGTTGCTAAAATTGTTGTTGACTAGATGTTTTGGTGTATTAACACCTTGTATCCTCTTCTTTCTTGTTCTAGATAGTGAATTCGAGAGAGGTCCCCATTTGGTCCACGATTTGTTGTGATTTTTGGACTGTTTTGGGTGTGATTTCGTGTTCCCTGATTTTTTCCATATCATTTGGTATTAGATCAAGGCTGGTTTTTGTTCCCAAAAGCCAATCTTGGGTTTGATTAGTCAAAAAAAAATTTGATAAAAACTAAAAGATTCCTGAAAATAGCAATCTGTCTATTTTTGTGTTCTTGGCCGAAAATTGTGTTGTGTTATTTTCTTGGCCGGGATTTTCTTGTTTTTATTGACTAGATCTTGTAGTACTTTTGTTTGTCTAGTATGTTTCTAGTGTTGGTTCTCTCTCACCAACACTAAAGTGTCTAGATCTAAAGGTTGAGCTTATAATATTGGCATTGTTGTTGTGAACTTGAAGTGGCCATGTGTTGATCCTTATTGTTGAAGGTTGGTGGTGGTGTTGTTGAGTTCTTGAGCTTGGCCTTGTGTTATTGTTTTGAATTGGTGGCTTAAGAACTTCTTGCTGAAGTTGTTGTTGAAAGGTGGAACTTGAATAAGTGTTGATTGAAGTTTGAGACCAACTTGAACCTTAGACTCCAAGATTCAAAAGTTTGTGTTCTTGGTGTTCTTCACCAATCTTCATCTTTTATTGAAAAAAAAAGTGGATGTTAGATCTAAGAGGGTGAAGGAAGAAGGTGTAGTATTTGTTAGTCATCAAAGACTTTTACCACCACTTCCAACAACTCAAAGACTTACAACCCTTTTCCAACCAACTTCCATATTTTGAGGGCCCTATTTTAAGGGAAAATACTACAAAAGTCCAAGTCTTGAAACTTGAGTTGAAATAGAGTTCCAAGACTTATTCTTTCCCTCCTTAAACAATTCCACCAATCCGTATCAAAAATTGGTCAAGACTTGAACCTTGGACAATAAAACTTGACAAAATCGTGACCGATTGAGGGTTGCCACATCATCACATTTTACTGGTCACCGACAATTTTTAATCTCAAATTTTAGGCTTTTTAGTTTCATTTTATTGTTTCTTTAGTTTCATTTGTGATGGTAGGAGACTTTTTTCGTATGAGATTAAAGACAAGGATCAAGATGGAGAGGAAGCCGAGGTTCAAAATGAAGATGTTAGCCGAGACTTATCTCATTGTATCCTCAGTTTTCCTTTGTTTTTTTGTGGACTGTTTTATGCACTTTCTTGATGTTTTGCGGACTATTTTGGGTGGTTTGTTTAAGAGGGCCCATTGCGCGAGGTGAAGCCGTGAATTTGCGGTCAAATTCCTCTCACGATGGAAAGGATGATACGAGTATGATCACGATCATGGACATTTTTTGAGTATTTTAAACACCACCTAAAGAGTGCACAATTCTAAGTGTGAAGGAGGCCCAAAACCGTCCCAAGCACACTTCATGGGCTATTTTTGGAGCCCTTTTCATTAAAGGGTCTTTAAGTCTTTTGTTTATTATTTTTTAATGTAATATAAATTGAACATTGTAGGGTTTTAGTTGGTAGTTTTTATGAATGTTGAAGAAAGAACACTCCTCTTAGAGAGAGAAAGTCCATAACCGAAACTAGGGCATAGCATAAGGATGGTTTCTCTTGTGTGTTGCATTTTTCTTGATACGTTGGTGCTTTGGTGGTGGGCGCCTCTCTTGTGTCAATTATAAGATTTAGGTGTTTGTTGTGTGAAGTGTTAAAGGTCTAAGAGTGGAATATGCTCTTGGGTTGTTAAGACTACATCAACACTTGTCTAACTATCTACCTAGTATCTTGTTTTAGTTTCGAGTTCTTGTGTTGTTAATGTAACCCATTTGTTCTTGTTGCTATTGTAATATTATGGAGATTCATCTTGTGTTGCTAAAATTGTTGTTGTCTGGATGTTTTGGTGTATTAACACCTTGTATCCTCTTCTTTCTTGTTCTAGATAGTGAATTCGAGAGAGGTCCCCATTTGGTCCACGATTTGTTGTGATTTGTGGACTGTTTTGGGGTGTGATTTCGTGTTTTCTTGTTTTTTCCATATCATTTGGTATCAGAGCAAGGATGGTTTTTGTTCCCTCAAAGCCAATCTTGGGTTTGATTAGTCAAAAAAAAAAGTTGATAAAAACTAAAAGATTCCTGAAAATAGCAATCTGTCTATTTTTGTGTTCTTGGCCGAAAATTATGTTGTGTTGTTGTCTTGGCCGAGATTTTCTTATTGTTATTGACTAGATCTTGTAGTTCTTTTGTTTGTCTAGTGTGTTTCTAGTGTTGGTTCTCTCTCACCAACACTAAAGTGTCTAGATATAAAGGTTGAGCTTATAATATTAGCATTGTTGTTGTGAACTTGAAGTGGCCATGTGTTGATCCTTATTGGTGAAGGTTGGTGCTGTTGTTATTGAGTTCTTTAGCTTGGCCTTGTGTTATTGTTGTGAATTGGTGGCTTAAGAACTTCTTGTTGAAGTTGTTGTTGAAAGGTGGAACTTGACAAAGTGTTGATTGAAGTTTGAGACCAACTTGAACCTTAGACTCCAAGATTCAAAAGTTTGTGTTCTTGGTGTTCTTCACCAATCTTCATCTTTTATTGAAAAAAAAAGTGGATGTTAGATCTAAGAGGGTGAAGGAAGGAGATGTAGTATTTGTTAGTCATCAAAGACTTTTACCACCACTTCCAACCACTCAAAGACTTACAACCCTTTTCCAACTAACTTCCATATTTTGAGGGCCTTGTTTTAAGGGAAAATACTACAAAAGTCCAAGTCTTGAAACTTGAGTTGAAAAAGAGTTCCAAGACATATTCTTTCCCTCCCTAAACAATTCCACCAATCCATATCAAAAATTGGTCAAGACTTGAACCTTGGACAATAAAACTTGACAAAATCGAGACCAATTGAGGGTTGCCACATCATCACATTTTACTATTCACCGACAATTTTTAAGCTCAAATTTTAGGTTTCTTAGTTTCATTTTATTGTTTCTTTAGTTTTGTTTGTTGATTCCATTACTAACTTACAAGCTAGTACTAGAATGTAAGTTAGTTTTGAAACCGTTCTTCGTGTATACGTTCCTTTGTGTGTCTTATTTTTTGACTCATTGTAATACTTAGTCCACTTCTCAATGCCTCATGGATTACAAGCAAGGTTACGACACTTGTGAGATCAAAGTGTGAAAAATCCGAGAGACAAAACAATAGAGAGGGAGTGTGAGGATCATTCTTGTACAACTAACTTGTTTGTTGTTTTGTAGGTAACTTTTGGCAATAATGGAAACAATTTTGGCCCTCCTTAATGCTTTTTCCCGAGACCTTGCTAGGGCAAATGTGGGTCTTGAAAAAATTGACTCGAATATGGTAACTATGAGTGAAAGGTTGGATCGAATGGAGAGTCGAAGGAACTCTCGTGCTTTTACTCCCGAAACTTTACTTCCAATGACCAATCCTCCAAGACCATCACATAATGCCACAATCCAAGATCCAAATAGCTCTCAAAACCGAGAACAGGATAGACCACTTCCCCCGCAAGTTGATCAAGTCCAACAAGGAGGACTTGGAATTCAATTTCCTCTCATCCAAACTCCACAATCGAAACCCCACTTAACCAAAGCAAACCTCTCAATCGAAGTTACACTACACCAAACCCGACATGTCCATATAGAGGAGAATGGTAGAAAGGAACATGAAGGATATGGGGTCTACGACAATGCTTGTATGATGGTAGGAGACTTGTTTCGTATGAGATTAAAGACAAGGCTCAAGATGGAGAGGAAGCCGAGGTTCAAAATGAAGATGTTAACCGAGACTTGTTCTCATTGTATCCTCGGGTTTCCTTTGTTTTTTTGTGGACTATTTTGTGCACTTTCTTGATGTTTTGCAGACTGTTTTGGGTGGTTTGTTTTAGAGGTCCAATTGCGCGAGGTGAAGCCATGAATTTGAGGTCAAATCCCTCTCAAGATGGAGAGGATAATACGAGTATGATCACGATCATGGACATTTTTTTGAGTATTTTGAAGACCACCTAAAGAGTGCACAATTCTAAGTGTGAAGGAGGCCCAAAACCGTCCCAAGCACACTCCATGGGCTATTTTTGGAGCCCTTTTCATTAAAGGGTCTTTTAGTCTTTTGTCTTTTATTTTGTAATGTAATATAAATTGAACATTGTAGGGTTTTAGTTGGTAGTTTTTATGAATGTTGAAGAAAGAACACTCCTTTTAGAGAGAGAAAGTCCACAACCGAAACTAGGGCATAGCATAAGGGTGGATTATCTTGTGTGTTGCATTTTGCTTGATACGTTGGCGCTTTTGGTGGTGGACGACTCTCTTGTGTCAATTGTAAGAGTTAGGTGTTTGTTGTGTAAAGTGTTAAAGGTCCAAGAGTAGAATATTCTCTTGGGTTGTTAAGACTACATCAACACTTGTCTAACTATCTACCTTTTATCTTGTTTTAGTTTCGACTTCTTATGTTGTTAATGTAACCCGTTTGTTCTTGTTGCTATTGTAATATTGTGGAGCTTTATCTTGTGTTGCTAAAATTGTTTTTGGCTGGCTATTTTGTTGTATTAACACCTTGTATCCTCTTCTTTCTTGTTCTATATAGTGAATCCGAGAGAGGTCCCTATTTGGTCCACAATTTATTGTGATTTGTGGACTGTTTTGGGGTGTGATTTCGTGTTCCCTTGTTTGTTCCGTATCAAGATGTGCTTGTGGTATCACTCTATGTTAATGATGTTCTGGTTACCAGAAGCAATGAAGCTATGGTGAATCAATTCAAGAAAGAAATGGAGACCAAGTTTGAGATGTCAGATTTGGGTGAAATGAATTACTTTCTTGGAATGGAGATTCATCAAGCTACTTGTTAGAATATGAGCCCTACTAATTTTCCTATCTGTGGAACAAGTAAGTAAACGTTGTTCACAGAAGTAAATATTGAACACAGTATTTGTACGTTGAAAACTCCCAGCTCAAGAAAGGTTGTAAAACACCATGACCTGTAGATTTAACCCCAACTTCACTATGATACTTGAGCCTCAACAATCAACAGAAATACAAGACTTCTTGTTAACTAGGAATTAAAACTTTTAACTCCTATCTTACAAAAATACAAATCTTCCCAAGATAAGTGTTCCCAAGTCTTCGAGTTCCCAACTTGAAGACACAATTCCTAACTCAGTTTATAGATCACTGAGACTAGAATAATGACTCATTACAACTAAAGGAACCTACCTACTACACAATTTACGACTTGCTGAGTAAGGAAACAGGTTCTTCTTCAAGTATGTGAACTATTATACTGATTGTTGATTTTCTTTTCTATGCACTGATTAAGTTACTTGATCATGCTTTATTGTATATATTCACCCTGATAATTTCTCCTGTAATCGAGTCCTTCTTTATTTCTGCTTCTTTTTTCTTTATCCTATCAAGTAACTTCACTCCTTGTTGTAGTCGTTTCTCCTCCCCTAGTTGAATAGGACTCTTTTGATTTATCCTTTATCCTTGCAAAACTCTTATCACTGTTGGACTTCTAGATCAACTCAACTTCTGAATACTGCATTTTTCTTCCACTTTACTGAAGTGATAAGTGTTTGAGAAAGTTCCTGAATATTCTTGCTTATCCACTCCTTTCTATGCGCAATATCATCTTATTAACAGCCTTTCCTGCAACTTTTCTTTGTACACTTGAATGGACCAGCTTTCACAACATGTTTCATTCACATGTCTATCATCAAAACTCCACATGCCTTAACAAATTCCCACTTTTTGATGATGACAAACACAGCAGCACATAACAGAACCCTGACATACTCAATAAGGCATTTGAATAAAAGAATAGCACAGAATGAAACAGGTTAGTCATTGAGCTATAAGAATTGCATAGCCTACTCTTCCCCCTTTTGACATCACCGAAAAGCTGGACCAACAAGTGAATAATGTCTAATAATTCATGGCCATTGAGTCTATCACTAAGACAATCAAAATTCAGAATAAGAGAACATAAATGGAATATGATAAAACAGGAGCAGAAAATAGTATAACAACTAAGTCCATTTTATTCATTTGCAGAGAAGACTACATATACCAAAAAGTAAACTAAGTAGAAGAAGCTGTCAGGAAAAAATAACAAAAGGAGATAGGCTGACGATATCAGGTAAGAGTCTAAGTAAAGGAAAATGAGGGAATTAGAGAGGTGAGTTTCCTAAAAACATCTGCATTTTCAGCTCTCTCTTTTTCTAGCAAGGAATTAAGGAAAGCAATTTGAGCTTGGAGTATCCCCTTTTCTTTTTCATGAGCAGCCTGTGCAGCTTCCAAAGCTACCTGAGCAATTTCCACCTCAGCCTGTTTCTCAGCCAATGAATTTCTCAATCTTTGCATCGAATTATCAGCACTCTTCATGGAAACAGGTAGCATCATATAGTTCACATGCCCTATGATATCTTTGGTGGTCTGTGAAGACCACACTTGAACAGAAACACCAAAGTACTCAAATATGGGGGTGAGCCAGAATTGTTAAGGTAGAGCATGTCCACTTACTGCCTTCAGTAAAACCCTCTGCATATGCTTTAGTATGAGTCAAGGCAGACCAATTCGGACTTCAGTATCCAATAATTCCATGAGTCTGAGATTAAGAAAGCTAGCTACAGTCTTTCTTTCCTTCCTAGAAAGAATCATCTTATGCACTACATCAAAGTACAGTTGGTGAAGAGGAGATATCTCCTTCTTAAACACTCTTCGATGTTTGACCAAGGGGGGATTCCCAGAGAACTTTATACATATGTCAAGAGCCGAATAAAGATAGTCAAGAGATGGACAACTTCATTTGACATAGTGACCCACCCCCAGAAGAAATATGCAGAATCCTAGCAATGTCGGCAATGTAAAGGTTTAGTTAACTTTTCTAACTGTAGTAGAAAAAAACTCACCAATGGCCACCCCATTCATACAGAACTCATACACTTCAGATCGAGCAAACCTTCTTCGAAGGTCTCCCTGTAGAAAGAGATGAGACCGTCCCTGAAACTCCAATTTTTCCAATAAATTCTGCATAGCACCATCCCCATATCCACTAACTACTCTTCCTCTAGCTAATTTTTGATTTTGAAAATAAAGGCGATGATCCTCAGGAGTATCTTGATGAAAGGATGGTGCAGGAACCTCAAAGTCAGGATCTAAGTCAGCGTTGGTGTCCAGATTGAAGTCATAGTCAGATGAGTCAGAAGGGATAGGTTTGCTGACCTGTTTCTTTGAATGAGTAGAAGAACTGGGAGAGACTCTGGATAGAAAAGCTTTGACAGTGGGGGGAGGGGTTGAAGAGGAGGAATCCTTTGAAGCAGGCGTAGACATAGAAGATTTGGAAGATTTTGCTCTGAAAGCATTAGGTTTCTTAACTGATCGAAGAAGAAGATCAGGAGAAGATCAGGAGAAGATGTAGGAGAAGAGACAGGAGAAGAAGTGGGATCAGAAATTACTACACGTTTCCCCTTGTTAGCTCTAAGAGATTCATCCAATTTATCATCTTCATGTTGTTACTTTCCTCTAGTATGAGGGGTTCGAGGAGTATAGAAAATGGGAGGGGCAGTGAACTAACAGTGTCTTTAGCTGGGACAGAGGGTTTTTTATTGACTTGAGATCTAAAACTTATTGGGATTAAGTATGCAATAGGAATATCATCCCTATCATTAAGAAAATCATCCTCATTAATAATTCTGAGCGGGATAGGAGGAGGAAGAAGGGGTATCGAGGAGGAAGAAGTAGATGAGGGAATTTGGGCAAAAGGGTTTAGGAAATTTGTGAAGGTGGAGAAATCTGTGAATTTTTGGGAGATTGGAGAAGGAATTAAGGGCGGTAAGGTGATGTTTGGATAAAGGATAAGTGCGGTGAGGGTATTTTCAACAGAGTCAGTGGAGGAAGAAGAAGAGGGTGAAGATGAAGAGAGGGATGCCATATTTGAAATAGAAAGGTGTTCTTGAGTATGAGAAGGTTGGAGAGAAGTATGAGTGTAGAATCAAAAGAAAAGAAGGTGTATTTAAGGGGAGAAGGTGAGGAAGTTGAAAGGGTGAGGGACTGTATGTGGCAGAAGGATAATAATGAGTGTTTCAGTCATGATGGGAAAGGAAGTGGCAGCTTTTTGAAAAAGGGAGGGACTCTTTGTATTTTGGTGGTTTAAATGGATCAGTAGGAACCAGGAAAGCAACTTGTTTCTCTTGAGGTTACTTTGAAGTACTAGTAATCATACCTGAATAACAAAATAGACAAAATTGCTTCTGTAATCCAAGATTCCTACAAGATCAACACATACATGAGTCAACACATTCTTAAATCTTGGACTTAGGATACACAACTTAATGAGTCAACACATTCTAAAATCTTGGACTTAGGATACACTCCCTCCTTCACTCAACAGCTGTAACACTAAGTCTTTCTATAAGAAAATTGAATCTTGCTCTAGGTAGAGACTTAGTTAAAATATCAGTATTCTGAAAATCAGTTTTGCATTGTACCATGTTTGCATCTCCATTCTTTTGCACCTTTCTCAAGAAATAAAGCTTGATCTTGAAATGTTTTGTCTTTCCATGAGAAACAGGATTATTTGCAATTGAAATTGCAGCTTCATTATAAAAGTTGTTGAAGCTTTCTGAAGTATATTCAGTTTCATTATCTGTTCTTATCACCTGAATTCTGCAACCACTCTGATTTTCCACAAAAGTACCCTTTAAAGATGATGTTTTTTGAGGTCCTCCTACGTCCGTGTGAACAAATTGCAGCTTATTCTTTGGCCTCTATGATGAATTCCGAAAAGGAATCCTTGTTTGCTTCCCATACCGACAAGCTTCACAAGCAAACAGATTTTCTCAATGCTCGGGAGACCTTTTGCAAGTTGATTTTTCTTCATGAAGAGTATGGCTTGATGATGATAATGTTTGAGTCTTTTGTGGCATAACTTGGAATCATTTTCCAACCTGACAATTGTTGCTTGCTCCTCATCCAATAGATTCAAGGAAAAATTCTTCCTCTCATCTTGACATTGAACATCTCCATATTATTAGAATCCTTGATGACACATGTTTTTTCTTCAAACAACACTTTGAAACCATTTTTAGCTGACCAACACTTAAGAGGTTTTGATCAAGATCAGGAACAAAGAAAATATTAGTTGTAAGTTTCAAACCTGTAGGGCTTTGAATTGCAATTGTTCCTTTGCCTTTTGCGTTAAAATATTCTCCATTTTCAATTTTGACTTTGGAATTAACAAATCTATCTAGCTCTTGATCACTGGTCACATGATTTGTGCATCCGCTATCAATCAACCAATTTTTAGAAGTGCTTTTGCTAGTAAAACAAGTTGCTACAAACAATTGCTCTTCTTCATATTGATTTACAGCAGGCGTTTGTGACTTGCATACCCTCTCCACATGGCCCAGTTGACCATATTTGTTGCACTTGACATCCGGTCTCCACCAATATTTAAGAGTAATTTGATTTTTTGCAATGAGGGCAGGGTGGATTACTTCCTCCTGATTGTTATAATTATTGCCATGCCTTTGCTTCTGGTTCTTTTTCTTTTCATCGTATGACTCGTTCTGTGATTTAGCTTGAAAAGCACCTTCAACAGAACTTTCTGTCCTCATTATTCTCCTTTGCTCCAATGCCTGCAAAGCTTTAACAAGTTCTGCCAAGGTAATGCTTGACAGATCTTTAGAATTCTCTAAAGAAGAGATTGTGGCTTCATATTCCTCAGGAAGTGTGGCAAGAATTTTTTGAATAATTCTTTCATCGATAAAATCCTTACCAAAAAATCTCACCTTGTTGGCTAAGTCAAGTAGCTGATCTGTATAATCTTTTATGGTTTCTGATTCTTTCATTCTCTTCATTTCAAATTCCCGAATTAGATTCATCACTTGTATATTCTGCACTCTTTCATTTCCTTGGTATTCCTTTTCAAGATACTCCCAAATTTCTGCAGCGAACTTCATTTGCATATTTCTGGTAAAAATTGAAGGAAATACCGCAGAGAAAAGGCATGCTTTGTCTTTGTCTTTCCTTGTCTTTCTCTCCTTGTGATGTCTCATCTGATTCACTGTTGGATTATCTCCAAGAGAAGTTACTTCATAGTCCTCCTCTACTGCTTCCCATAGATCCAGTGCTTCAAGATGAACCATCATTCTAATTTTCCAAGCTTGATAATTCTCACCATTGAAGACAGGTGGAGGTAGAAGGCTTGTTTCAAAATTCATTTTCTATAAACTATTAAGATAACAGTTTAATGAATGATTATTTAGAAAGAACTTGTGTTTTTTTATTCACTCTCTTCTCACAGGTCCCTCAAGTCTGATACCAATCTGTTGGAGAGAAAAACAAATCTTAACAATTAGACTATGAGATTTTTCTAGATAGTCTTTTGTTTAATTGTTTCTTTTAATATTATGTTTAGTTTTATTTTAAAAAATAAATGGTAGTAAACTGTAAACCATGATATGCATATATGTACACACTAAATTTCTGCAGTTGAATAGAACTAGCAATGA
>NC_061115.1:219896196-219900245 GCF_002878395.1 Capsicum annuum | reverse complement strand
ATGAACTTTTAATCTAGTAAACTCCAAGTTTATCATGATATGTGTTTTTGCTTTAGTAAATTTTAGATTTACTATTATATGAATAAATTTCAGAATTACTACTTCAGAAGTAGATTTCAAAATTATTCAACCTCTTTTGGAGATGAGTTGTGATACAATCACAATCAAGTGCATGTTTCCATTAATAAGTTTCTCATTCCCCAAGAATGAGATATAATCGTGTCTTAAACCTATCAAATTATGATAGCTTATAACCTCTTTCAAGATTTTGCTACTACAGAAGCAAATCGAGGCATACATATGATGTAGAGAATTTTTCTCTAGTATATCTTATAACCATATAAGCGTGTGAAAACAGCATCGCTTTTGATGATCATTATCATATTGTCCCTCCACGCGTATATTCGTGCATTCAATCACTTGTTATGCACTGTTATCACATACACCTCAAGAATGAAGTAAGTTGTCATATTTCAGACTTATCATATATTGCTACCACATTCACTTTATGGAATGGAGCATATTCAATGGGTCGAATTTCATGACTTTTCATCAAACACCCATTATTTTGCCTTAGCCATCATAATATCATCAATATAGTGTATTGAGATTCAAACTCAATATTTGATCCATATAAAGGCGTCTTAGACATGAATCGATGGGACTTGAACCCAACATATTAATCTTTTTTGATAATATTATTCTTGAGGAATAAATTTAAAATATAAATGGTTTCAAACCAATTATTTTTTCTCAAATCCAATAATAATTATATTAGTAGTAGCAAAAGAAAGATAACATAAATAATTACTAATCTTGAAATCATTCAGATTTACCTTGTTTGTTAACCAATGATATAAACAACAAAGTATTAATCAAAGTCGTATGATAATTAGAATGAGCAAAAATAATGCATTACGAGTAAGTAGTAATCATGATTCATACTATAAGTGAAGTAAATTTTCTGCCAAATAATTTTTAAACCCTCCAAAATATAAAATTGTGGCAACATTTAATATTCCAATTTGTTCGTAAGGAAGAAAACAACCGCAGGTCTAATGGCTTGTATCTCAAATAGCTAATCATATATTAACTAATATAATACTAATTAATTTCTTCATGATTAACAAAACTGAATGCCAACAGTATATATATCCAAAGACCAGTTTAAGCAAATCATCATAATAACTATTATATGCGGTGATTCTAAAAGAAACTATAAAAGATGTGTCTATCAAACCGTGATAACCGTATAACCTTGCGATTTTGCCTTTTTAATGGTAGACATTCATGCTGATAACGTGTTATGAAACAATAAAAAACAAGAAGAAGAAGAATAGAGAAAGTAATTATTATTTCTTCTCGAAATTCTCTTGATGGATGAATTACAATGAAGCAAAACTTCTTTATTTATTTATAGGGGAAAACTAACCTTGAAATTTGTAACTTTTTCATAAATAAACACACACAATATATGGTAAAGTAGGTATTCACTATATACGATAAAATATGATATATTTATAACAGTTTTACTTTTTTCTTCTTCTTTTGTTTTTTCTTTTATATATTTATTTCTCTTAAATTATCTGTCGTAATTTTCAAAAGCGATCATTTCAAATTATTGTTGTTTTAAAAGTTCAATGCAATTTTCTTTTTCATTTCATCCTTAGTAATAATTGTGCTTGAAAGCTACACATATAAATATTTAATTAAGGGATTATATTTAAAAATATAAGTGAGTGTAGAATAATCAAAATTCCTCTTGATTAATGTATTCTTAAGGAAGGGCGTGTAAAAATTAAAGGCGACAAATAATTTTAGACAGAAAGAATAATATGGACTAATCAATCTATATACAAATACAATATTAGAGGTAGAAATAGCGTTTACTGATTACTTTTCATTTTATTTTAAAAAAATAATTATTATCATAAAGTTTGAATTGCACAAATAAAACTTCGAGGGCGATATTTTTTAACGGACTTGTTCGATCCATCCAATGATAGTGGTCGGAGAAGCGTTTACTAGTTATTTTTCGACCATATCTTTCAAAAATAGCCATTATCTGGTAGCTTCAAGTTTTACAAGTAAAACTTCAACGTCAACTTTACAAGCCGTTACGATACGGTTTGAAACTCGTATTTATGAAATGTTGATTTAACAAGTTGTATTTAACAATTGTTGTTTACGGGACTGTTGAATATGATCTCTAGTGACACTTTTAAAGTGAAATTTCTATTTCTAAGTCGAGATTTTGAGATGCAATTCTACATTAAGAAAATAAAAGAAATATCATTTTAATAATTTCAATATGATTTTTCATTTTTTGTTCAATCTTTTAATAACATTGATTGAATCAACTCTTGAATAGAAGGAACCAGTCTGACCTACAAGCATCAGGCAATATGTAACGACAAATTTCGATCATACAGTGTATACTCCTAGTCTGACCTTTAACAATAGTCAACTGTCCTTGTTCTGTGTATACTCCTAGTCTGACCTTTAACGACAGTTGAGGTTATGACCGAGTGACATAAGATATTAATTTGCTAAATCGACATACAATATATATATATATATATTTATTTATTTATTTTCAATACTATTGTGTTTTACAATAATAATAAATAAAACAATTAATTTTTAACTTTGGTAATATTT
This sequence comes from Capsicum annuum, assembly GCF_002878395.1. Lineage (NCBI taxonomy): Eukaryota > Viridiplantae > Streptophyta > Magnoliopsida > Solanales > Solanaceae > Capsicum > Capsicum annuum. The sequence continues at coordinate 219,897,584 of NC_061115.1, read as the reverse complement.
AATAGATTTATAAATACTTCTATTTTGGTAATAGATTTATTTACTTACTAAAGATATATTTAGTAGATTCCCTTTGACTAGATTTTGTAATGAATTATAAATATAAAATTAATTTTTTATTTCTTTCATAGGAAAACAATTAATATAGGGATTTTACATTTTTCCACAACCAGCTTGTGCTCAAGCTACTCCAAACACTGCTTCAAACAGGTAACTCTACCCTTTTTATCTCTCAAAAATAGCATATTTATTTTAATGATTTTTATTGTAGTTGTTGAATTGAAGTTATTATTGATTGGAATTCTTTAAAATTTGATTTTTTAGCTGTTTTTTGTTTTTATTTTTGAGATTCTTGATTTAGTTTTATGATTTTGCTTGCTGTTTTTGATATGGGGTTTGCTTGATTGAAGTTATTCATGGTAGAAATCCCTTAAATTTTGAGTTTTTTGAATCTTTAGCTGTGAAATTTTGAGGTTCTTGATTTAGTTTTATGGTTTAGCTTGCTGTTTTTGATATGGGGTTTGCTTGATTTACTTGATTGAAGTTATTCATGATAGAAATCCCTTAAAGTTTGAGTCTTTTAAATCTTTAGCTGTGAAATTTTGAGGTTCTTGATTTAGTTTTATGTTTTAGCTTGCTGTTTTTGATATGGGGTTTGCTTGATTGAAGTTATTCATGGTAGAAATTCCTTAAAATTTGAGTTTTTTGAATCTTTAGCTATGAAATTTTGAGGTTATTGATTTAGTTTTATGGTTTAGCTTGTTGTTTTAGATATGGGTTTTGCTTGGTTGAAGTTATTCATGGTAGAAATCCCTTAAAATAAGTTTTTTGAATCTTTAGAAATTTTGTGGTTCTTGATTTACTTTTATGGTTTAGATTGTTGTTTTAGGTATGGGGTTTTCTTGTTTGAAGTTATTCATGGTAGAAATCCCTTAAAATTTGAGTTTTTTGAATCTTTAGCTGCGAAATTTTGAGGTTCTTGTTTTGTTTTTATGGTTTAGCTTGTTGTTTTTTATATGGGTTTTACTTGATTGAAGTTATTCATGATAGAAATCCCTCAAAGTTGGAATTTTTAAATGTGATGTTTCAAGATTTATTGTTTAGCTTGTTGTTTCGGATGTGGTTTATAGCTTGCTAAATCCCTCAAAATTGGAATCTTTAGCTGTGATTTTGTGAGATTCTTGAATTCCTTTTATGGTTTAGCTTGTTGTTTTTTATATGGTTTTTCGCTAAATCCCTCAAAGTTGATCTTTGACGTGATTTAATTTTATGGTTAGCTTGTAGTTGTTGATATGGGTTTTGTTGGATTGAAGTTATTATTGGTTGGAATTCCTTAAAGTTGAAATCTTTAACTGTAATGTTTTGAGATTCTATGATGCTCGGACTCT
>NC_061115.1:219807441-219893196 GCF_002878395.1 Capsicum annuum | reverse complement strand
AGAGTCCGAGCAACTTAGTTGAGATTTATGGTTTAGGTTGTTTCGAGTTATATGGGTTTTGCTTGCTTGAAGTCATTCGTGGTAGAAATCTCTTAAAGTTGGAATCTTTAGTTGTGATTTTTTGAGATTCTTGATTTGCTTTTGTGATTTAGCTTGTTGTTTTTTTATATGAGTTTAGTTGGATTGAAGGTGTTATCGGCTGGAATTCCGCTAAATGGTAATCAATAATGGGATTTGGTATAAGGCGTCAATTAGTAAATGATGAAAATGGCAATGAAACCGATAGGCTAACTGTTTCGTCGTAGAAGGTGTCATCTAGTAGATCTATGCATCCTTAGAGCTAGTAATAAAGTGTGGTTAGTCCTATTGACGTAAAGTTTGTTGTATATGCCTCTTGGTTCTGTCGATTTGTAGCCGAGGCAGGTGCTTGGGATCAATCGGCAATTATGGCAGACGGACAAGAAAATGATAAGAATATTGAGATATGGAAAATGAAAAAATTAATCAAAGCGTTAGAATCTGCCAGAGGAAATGGCACCAGCATGATCTCTCTTATCATACCCCCTGGTGATCAGATATCTCGTATTACCAAGATGTTGGCGGAAGAATATGGTACCGCGTCAAATATTAAGAGCAGAGTAAACCGTCAGTCGGTGCTTGGTGCAATAACGTCTGCTCAGCAGAGGCTTAAACTGTATAACAAAGTTCCTCCTAATGGATTACTGCTTTATACCGGAACTATAGTGACGGATGATGGAAAGGAAAAGAAGGTTACCTTTGATCTTACGCCTTTTAAACCCATAAATGCGTCGCTATACTTATGTGACAACAAGTTTCATACCGAGCCTCTTGGAGAATTGTTGGAATCTGATGAGAAGTTTGGTTTCATTGTCATGGATGGTAACGGGACCCTTTTTGGGACCTTGAGTGGCAACACTCGAGAAGTTCTTCATAAGTTCACTGTTGATCTCCCAAAGAAGCATGGAAGAGGAGGTCAATCAGCTCTTCGATTCGCTCGTCTTCGAATGGAGAAACGTCATAATTATGTGAGGAAGACAGCCGAACTTGCTACCCAATTCTTCATTAACCCGGCTACTAGCCAACCAAACGTATCTGGACTAATACTTGCTGGATCAGCTGATTTCAAGACGGAGCTGAGCCAATCTGATATGTTTGATCCGCGTCTACAAGCAAAGATACTTAATGTGGTTGATGTGTCCTATGGTGGGGAAAATGGCTTCAATCAGGCAATCGAGCTGTCTGCTGAGATCCTCGCTAATGTGAAGTTTATACAAGAAAAGCGCTTGATAGGGAAATTCTTTGAGGAAATCAGTCAAGATACTGGCAAGTATGTATTCGGCGTTGATGACACAATAAAAGCTTTGGAGATGGGAGCTGTTGAAACTCTAGTTGTGTGGGAAAATCTTGATATAAGCCGTTACGTACTGAAAAACAGTGTGACTAATGAGATTGTCATTAAGCACCTAAACAAGGAACAAGAGGCTGATAATAGTAACTTCAAGGATGCTGCAACATCGGCTGAATTGGAGGTTCAGGACAAAATGCCCCTGCTAGAATGGTTCGCCAATGAATACAAGACGTTCGGTTGTTCACTTGAGTTTGTCACGAACAGGTCTCAAGAGGGGTCACAGTTCTGCCGAGGATTTGGTGGCATTGGGGGAATCCTTCGCTACCAGCTTGACATGCGTTCCTTTGATGAGCCATCTGATGAAGGAGAACTCTTCGACGATTCTGATTAACTCAGCAATTTCCGTCTACTAAGACCAGATAATGGCTGAGAGATCTACAACTGGTGGAAGTTTTGGAGTTAGCATGGCAATGAGGTACCAGCTTTCATGCTAAATATAAATTAACGAGTATTTTGCTGTTGTAAACTTCGCTTGTTTTTCCTTTAAACGTGGAACAGATTTCTTTCGAACACATGTCAATTGAAGGAGACTTCTTGATTGTTTTATCAGCTTGTCTGCCATATTAAATTTCTCGAGTTTATATCATGGAGAATTTGATTTATGCTGAATGGGACTCAAATGTCTTTTTTAATCGATATTTGAGCTTCGAGCTTCTACAGTCAGTAAGAAAGGAGTTATCCACCGGAGAGGTGCACCTTTGACTGACCTGATCTTCTCCGAATTATGGATTTTAATCACAAAGAAAATTATGTCACTGTGTCGTAGAGTTCAGCTGTTCAGGATATGATTAAGATGCGATATAGATGTATGCGGTCTTCTGCTTATGGGATGTTTAGATTTAGGCATGGGTAACCAGAACAAGGATTGAAGCTTTAGTGTACGTAAGCCTCTACGTTGATGAATGTGAAAAAGAAGCAAGTGTCAATTGACCTGGAGGTTACGGGTTCGAGGCGTGGAAACTGTCTCTTGTAGAAATGCAGGGTAAGTTCGCGTACAGTAGACCCTTGTGGTACAGCCCTTCCCCGGACCCCGTGCATTGCGGGAGCTTAGTGCAATGGGCTGCCCTTTATGAAGTGAGTCTCATTAGGTAGTCTTGTTGAAACAATGTCAATTTTTTTGACTGCATTGTAGTCCTCAAGGTTGGTTTTGGGGAGGGTAGAGCGTACGCAGACCTTACCCCTACCTTAGAGGTAGTGAGGCCGTTCCCTCGGTTCGAGGAAAAACAATCCAAAGCAATCCAGAAAAAGAAGTGACGAAAGTGAAAGCAGAACAAAGCAAAATACTACAATAATACAAGAAGCAGCAGATAATAGTAGAAAACGAAGAACAATGAACTATAAGATGAATACTAGTATGAACGAATAACAAGACAACACACGAGTCACGACTACCTACTAACTTACTACCCTAATCCATGTCCACCAAAACTTCCTATCTAAGGTTATGGGTAAGCTGATACTGCGCCAAGTCTTGTCTAATCACCTCTCCCAAAACTTCTCCACTCTCTAATAATGTTGGTGTCCCGTGTTCGGGTCAGCTCACGTGCACTTCAACTATTCCACTAGGTACCTGCTACTTCCTGACTCTCTCTGTCGAAATCACCTAACGTCGGTGGTCGCTAGTGGACATCCTGCACTTCTCATGTTTGGTTGTCAATTTCTTAGTGCCCCAAATGTTGTTGTTAGAAGTCAGTTGTGGTTAGGAAGGGAGAAGCTAATAGTGTCCCCATCATGCTTCAATGCTGTATTTGTCAAATAATGATATGGGGAACAAAAGTTTAAAGGACCTTCTCGTGGAGGTAGAGAGACTGTTTCCGAAAGAACCTTAGCTCAACTGCAGCAAATCAAACCTAACATTATCAACTTCTAATGATAAGACTACTAGAGATGTTTTGTGGATTAAACCAAAATACATCAGGTAAAGTTGTTGTCATGTGACCAGGAGGTCACGGGTTCAAGCTTTGGAACTGGCAGAAATGCAAGGTAAGGTTGCGGACAATACACCCTTGTGGTGGGGCCCTTCCCCGAACACCGCGCATAGCGAAATCGAGACAAAAAAATACTAGGTGATTTCTTCCCATCTGTCCTAGCTTTGGTCTACAGAGTTACCTGATACATGTTGGTGGGAGGTGATAGTTATCCCGTGGAATTAGTCGAGGTACACAAAAGTTGGCCTTGTTGACATTGATTGTTATCAAGTACAGGAAAAAGATGGAACAGAAGCAGCACATGCTAAAGCATGTTGAGTAAGAATCCTTTTATTGTTTACTGGTCATTGAAACCTAACATTACCAATTTACAACAATAACAACATACACAGTGTAATCCCACAATAGGGTCCGAGGAGGGTAGAGTGCACGCAAACTTTAACCCTGCCTCGTGGAGGTAGAGAGGCAGTTTCCGAAAGAACCTTAGCTCAACTGCAGCAAATCAAACCTAACATTATCAACTTCTAATGATAAAAGACTCCTAGAGATGATTTATGGATTAAACCAAACTACATCACGTAAAAGTTGCTGGCATGTGACCAGGAGGTCACCGGTTCAAGCTTTGAAACTGGCAAAAATGCAAGGTAAGGTTGCGGACAGTACACCCTTGTGGTGGGGCCCTTCCCCGGACAGCGCATAGCGGTAGCTTTAGTGCACCAGGCTGCCCTTTTTTATTGGTGTTTTGGTCGCATTGGGGCTTACTAATCTGGATTTGCGTCAGGAAGTCCAACTAATATGGATTTGCCTTGAGAAGTCCAAGGGGACTAAACAGCTTCATTCCGAAGGCGACTTGATTTCTAGGGTTTGAACCCAAGACCTCTGGTTCAATACTCATGACATTGTTTTTTCAATTCAATATTGAAATTCTATTATTGGAGCAGCTGTTTGGATGTGTTTTCTTTGGGCTCCAGCAGGCCATTTTGTGTCAGTTCCATGGGCTCATTTTGCCTGTTAATTCAACTTCCAAGCATGTGAGGATGAGTTCAATTATTTTTTCATCATGTCAATAAAAGACAAAACTAGAACTCATTTTTGTCTGGGGGCAAGCTTTAACAGAACTAAATTCAGGATTTGAACTTTATGAGTTCGGAATCTATTATTGTCAAAGCTATTGAGGTCGGCTGAACTCGGAAGTTATACACTAGACCATGTATGAGTGTTAAAAACATTTTTCTTTGAGCACAATTAGTAAGATCTTATTTACCATCAAGAGATATAGGATACCAGGAGGTCACATTTTCAAGCCTTGGAAATAGCCTCTGGCAGAAATGCAAGGTAAGGCTACGTATAATACACCCTTATGGTGGGGTCCTTCCTCGGACACCGCGCATAGCAGTAGCTTTAGTGCATCGAGTTGTCCTTTTTTTTAGGATATAGGATACCAGATAACGTTCTTTCATTTTTAGTCAGAGATCTCGGGTTTAAACATTGATAGTGGAACTATTTGTGATAGGGACTAGGGTTAGCTAAGCTAGCCATGTGCCGCATGAGTACTGACTAGTCGAGCCAGTAGATATCAAATAGGAGATGCAGTGTTCAAGGAAGCATGACGCGAAAAAAAAAAAACGACAAGGCTTTGCATTATGCGAAGCGTGAAGCGATGTGAGCGCTTCGTTGAAGTGAAGCAGTGAAGAAGAAGTCGCAGTAGTGGTAGTTGCACAGTGAAGGAGAAGTCGCAGTTGTGGTAGTTGCACAGTGAAGGAGAAGAAGTCGCAGCAGTGGACTTCAAAGTTAATCTTAGAAAATTGCAGTAGTCACCGCGGTAGTCTTTTTTTTTTTTTAATTGACATTAAAGATAAAATCAATGCGAAGTGACTCTTTTTTTAATTTAAAATCGATCCTAAATATACAATCAAAATGATACGCTCACACCAGCCACACACAGCACAATGAGAGGGGCTCGCATCGCTTCGCATTATCTCATCATTTCACAAAATACACCATATTGTCTTTCTTATAAATTTCAACTCATTTAGATCTCAAGTAAAACATGTATGAATATATCTTACTTTAATGATAAAGGTCCAAATAATGACACTTATGGGTGGGACCCATCTCTCCAAAAATTGCATAGGTGGTACCTAAAGTTTTAATTGCATACTTGATATATCAGAAACAATCGCTCGACCTCACAGGGATAGGATAAGATCTGCGTACCTATCACCTTCTTCAAACTCGACTATGAGAATTTACTGGATATATGTTGTTTTTATAGATCAAATCATCATATATTTGAGTACAAAATTTAAAAGGAAAAATAACGTACACATACACCTTAACTTATTATATTTACAAAAATTTGAAATCTCCGTCGTTACAAAGTAATTATAAAAATTCCAACTGATTATGTATCTTCGTTGGATGTATTAGGAGCTAATTATGTATCTCGACAAACCCAAAATTAGAAAAAAAAATCGAGAGCTAATTTTGTATTTTTATAAAGGAAAAAATGTATCTTCGTTGAATGTATCTAGAGCTAATTATGTATCTCGACAGACCCAAAAGCGGAATTTTCAGTAATTATGCAAAATGTCGTGATTTTTTATAATTAAACTCCAAACTGCCGGGATATATGTTGTAAACATTAGCTATGCAATCTATGCAAAAGCTTAATGTAAAGATTAGCTCGGACAACGCTCACGAGTGTGGTCTCGTGGTCAATGAAATGTGCTGAAAATCTTAGGCCTCAGGTTCAAATTCCAGCAGACATAAAAAAACACAAGGTGGTTCTTCCCATTGGGAGTTGACAAGTATCCTGTAGATATAGTTGAGGTGTATAAAAACTGACTCGAACATCACGATTATAAAAAAAAAAAAAGTTAAGCCTCGGACACTACAGTTATTTAAAAATGATCCAAAACAAGGGTGGGAAGAGTACTTTAGGCAGACATTATTGTTAGATGATTGATAGTAATATTGTGGAACATGGTCCTATATTTTTGTCATTCCAGGCTGTTCCTTTTTTTTGGGGGGTGTGGGGGGTGGGGGTGGGGGTAGGGGTATACCATTTTCATAACAGACTTATGAAAAGGATCGTTCGGTGGACTAAAGCTTTCGCTATCGAGATCCGGAGAAACTGTACTCAACTTCGTCTTACATTCCTGCAAGAGGTTATTTCCACGGCTTGAATTCATGACTTTCTGGTCACATGACAACAACTTTACTAATTATTTCGTGACAGACTATGTTTAATGAATTAAAAAAGAAAATTCTAAAACTAATTTTTCAATCCTAAAAATATCAAGTGACTTTAAAAAATTACCTCGATTATCTTTTTACCCCTCTAAATCGAGCCCCCAAATAAAGAAAAAACCAATCACATGTCTTTAAATAAGACTATCTTAAACTAAATTTGCACAAACAATTGTACACATGATCATGTCATGGACTTGCTAACTACTACCACATGATCATGTGAGGACTTCTTATAAGTATAATTTGCTCAAACTAAATACTGACGAAATTTGTTGTAACACGCCTCAACTTCGTGGGGTCCTTCTCAACTTTGTAGGGGTCTTATAATCCCTCCTCAACTATTTATTATCGTATTTCTGTGATATATATTTGCTCAGCTGGACCACTTCAGACTCTTACGCGTCAGTGCGCATGTATTCACGCAGTGGTCCAGCTGGACAAATATATGCCACAGAAATACGGTAATAAATAGTCGAGTGGGTCATAAAATCCCCACAAAATTGAGGCGTGATACAACAAATTTCGTCAACACTTAGATATATTTCGAATATTTTTTTCCTAATTTTAATCTTATACATATAGTATAATTTTTTGGTGGCGAGATTCAAAAAAATCCCTTGTCCCTTAGCTTTCCTTGTGGAAAATCGATATTGGAGAAAATCAGCTCATTATAATGAAATGTCGTTATAGAGATGTTTAACCTGTATATAAATTAGACATATAAATATGCATTTATATTATGAATCTTTTTCTTTTTTTTTGTTTCCCATTCGGTAATTATGTTATGACTTTAAAACTTTATATTTTCAGTAATTATATCCAATAAATATTTTTATGCAATAAAATAGGAGGAAAAAACTTCTATTGTGACCTCATTTATTCCAAGTTATGACTTTTCAAGTGTGCTCTTGAATATTTTTGTTTTCTTTTACTTTCTATTGGCAATATCAATATTTGAAAAAGTAAATAAATAAATATATCATTATAATGACAAATAATAATGTTTCTTATATTTATACATAACATTTTCATTTTATTTATTATCTATATGTACATATTTGATGAAGCAATGTGTTGTAATGATATACACAAAATGTGATTACATTATCATTTAACGGTGTGATATGATAGTTTTGATTCATTCATTCTTTAATCAGATACCTCGCATTTCAACCTTAAAAGTGAAAAACCACGTGACAGGAGTGGAGAACTTCCCGATATGAATTTGAACTACTCGAGCCAATAGTCGAAGGATTCTGATTGAGAAGCCATATTGAACCAACTTGACCGGCTATTTCTGACAAGTCTTTTAGAATCTTAAAAACAAACGGCGGAAAAATAACCAATGAAAAAGAAAAAATTACACTTCCCCTATCCCTAGGGGACTTTTCCTTTTTCTTGTTCCTCGATCTCCTTCTGTCCTAACGAAGACAGAGGAGAAGAGGGGCAAGAAAAAGACGAAGAAGCGGCAGAAGAATAAGAAGTAGTTGAATTATCCGAAATAATACTCGGAGTAGTTATAGGAAAAACAAGTTCCATAAGTAAATCGAGGAAAGCACCTAAAATAAAACCATGATTTATTTCTCCATTTAATTTTAAATACCATGCTAATAATTCTTGCAAATTATCCCAATCTTTTATCCCTTGACTTTCCACCATTTCTTTCATTGAAATCTTGAAATCCAAATAAGGATCATTTGATTCCATAGCCAAAATTATACTTTCTTTAAATGGCAAATCATCATTTTCTTGAATTTCCTCTTCATGTTGTTGGACTATTGAACTTGTAGCATCTGGTTTAAAAAATAGCCTTTCTGATCTAGCCCCTTTTATGATTTCTTCATCTATGGAAATGCTATTGCTAGATGATGATTGTGGGGTTTCAATACCATCAAAAGGGTCAAAGAATATTGAATTTATAGTCTTGAAAATGTTGTCATCACCTCTAAATGATAGAGTCTTGGAATGTGTACAAGATGGCCATTGCCAAGTGGCTATGGCTAGCAATGGTTGCTCTTTTCTCTTGAAAATTGAACAGATTTTCAATTTTTTGGCCATATTTGTAAAAGTTTTGAAGTTGGGATTTTGTGTTTTTTGTTTTTTTTCTAAGTTCTTGTTGAGTATATAGAGTTTTAATGGTGTTTTTTGGATATGAAAACTTATAACTATTTTGAGTATATAATGAAAGGAAGAGAGAGGAAAGTGGAAAGAAAATGGGAGTAGTAGGACATTTCATGTGTCTATTTAATTGTGAGCTTCAAGAATTTAATAGAAAAAAAAAGGCCAGCTCGGTGCATTAAAGCTATCGCTATGCGCGGTGTTCGGGGAAGGGCCCCACCACAAGGGTATATCGTACGCAGCCTTACCTTACATTTCTACCAGAGGCTGTTTTCAAGGCTTGCACCCGTGACCTCCTGGTCACATGACAGCAACTTTACCAGATTTAATAGTATTAAATGCAAATGAAACATATAGTACTACTCAAATTTCAGGTTTCGAGTTAGAACTCTGAATTTTTATTTAAAAAAAAAACTTTAATAGAGAATCGGTTCTCACTTTTCCTCAAGTCGAGGGTTTACGGAAATTAGTCTCTGATCTTTACATATAAAATAGGGTTAACGTATGCATACATGATCATATGAAGATTTTATTTTATGAGATTACAACGAATACATTGTTGTTGTATAGAGAGTTGATCGATTCTCCATTCGTAACACAAGAGATCTTGGGTTTGAGTCCTGAGAGAAACGCGTTACAGTACTTTGCTGCTCTTAAAGAAGAAGTCTTACACGATCAGTGGCGGAGCTAGAACTTTTACTAAGGGGGTTCAAAATCGAAAGAAGTAAGCATACGAACTAGCCGAAGGTTGTTCAACATCAATTATATATACATAAAAAATAATTTTAACCATGTATAAATAGTATAATTTTCCGCAGAAGTGGGTTCAGATGAATCCCTAACCATAAGATGGCTCCGCCCCTATACACGATGCGAATTTGAATTACTCGAAACCTCAAAATCGATATCAAACACCTATATTATTCATACTCTCTAGAATTATTATTATTATTATCACGCTCGTATCAGATCGTCCAAAAATGCATGACTTTTGACCTTAATCAAAGGGGAAAATAGAACATAGCTACTTCTTATATTATTTGTCAACTAAAATTAAATAATGTTAGAAATGAAATCTTTTCTTTAATCAAGTATTCTTAGCCAACAAATTGCAGCCCCCTTTATGGTTTAATGTCTTAATCTCTCATTTCATATACAACTCGTAAATATTTATATGTCTGATATAAGATTTTAATAAAAGATTTGTGATAAGATGTGTTTCTTCATATATTATTATATGCAATAATATACTAACGGGAGTTTACTATTTTCTTGCCTATAGGAAAATGTTCCTTTAGAAAATACTCTATTACCACCTTTAACAATACATAAAAAGACTGAAATACTCTCGAACTTTAGAAGGAACATATTACTCCTGAGCTAATTAAAATCGTATGTGTCGCGTAGGCACTAAGGTTGTCAAAAATACGATTTTAATTAGTTCAGGGGTAATAGGATCTTCCTAAAGTTCGGGTGTGTCACAGCCTTTTCGCGTATAGTTCAAGATAGTAATAGAACATTTTTCCTTTTTTAAAAAAAAAAAATCCCTCTATATCATATGTGGGTAACAATAAAGTTATCTTCGTCTGATTTATAGGTCCCGAGTTTTAACTTTAGAATCAATTACTAGTGCTTGTGTCGGAGTAGAATGCAGATATTACATTTCCTTAGGGTTAGGGCGGACCTATAGCGAAATTTTTGGTGTTTCGATAGCTATTAAATTCGACGCATACCGAGTATAATTATATTAAAAAATGTGCGAAATCTGGTATAAGATTTAGAAAAACATCCAGTAAGCCAAGAAGATAGTTAGGTATTTTAGTTTCCAGGCAGAATCTTAAAGCTTTGAATGTCGTCAGTATGTGTTTTCGAACATCCTCCCGTGCACCCATGACCCCTAAATTCTGGGTCCGGCACTGCTTAGGGTACGACCTTTTTTCAGACTCTATGTTAACGTAGAATGCTTCGTGCGCCTGATGACTATAAATTTTTTCATTTTTAACGAACTAATAAGAAAATAGTATCGCATAATATTAACCATGGCCAAGATTAATGTGATATAAGGAAATTAAAAGGACTTAATTGTCATTATAATGGAACTTATGTAATGTGGTAATAATAATTAAGTTGACTACCTAAAGAAGAAGAAAAAAATAGGCAGAAATCATGTGAGTTATTTATGGGAATATTAATAACTCTATCACACAAAAAATAAAAAATAAAAAAAATATCACAAATAATTATAAGATACATTACACATGACTGTCCTTGACAATATAATTAAAGAGGTCAGAATTCAGAAAGGGACTGAATTTCAAAATATTATAATAAGTGATATTAAATTTAAAATTTTATTATAAGGTGGTAGTACTATTATTATTTTGCTTGTATCACTTTCATTTCCTCTTCTTGCAATGAATTCATTAATTATAAATCTAAGTTATAAATTCTTAACTTTCACAAAAATAAAAATTAACAGACAAATTTCATCAATAATAACGTTGTTAGTCCTAAACAAGTTGAAATCGACTGTATATTATCTGATAACATAAGAAAACGTATAGAATTTTTCGTTCACAAAATATAAACTTTTTATTTATTATTATTGGCATATATTATAAGGTTTTGCCCCAACTCTATTGGAGACATCCCAACAGCCATAAATTGATGGATGCTAATATTTTTTAATTTATTTGGATTATATATTTTATTAGTTGGACCAAATATGAAAAAAATTGCAAACTTAAAAGATTATATGTGTTCAAAATAATACAATATATAGGTACAAATTATCCTCAAATTTAATTAAGGGATCAGTTGAGTTAATAAATTATACTAATAAAAAAGTACACACACACATAAACAAAGTTATATGATATTTTTAAAAATATTAATAACTAACCACTAGTGAAAGGTTACCAAATTAGAGTCATGGGTGAATGTATAATTGATATTACGGATTGGACAGAATTCAGTAGTTCCTTACAAATTATATGTATTTGCTTTAAGAAATTTACTTACATATGTAAAGATAATTTATTCGGAATTCGATCATTGTTATATTCGAGAATTCAAAACTCATAAATTTAAAATGCCGAATTTGTTTCTAGTAAACCTGAAGTTCTAAACTACAAGGTAAAGACAGATCTAGCGACTTGATTATAATATCGTGTGAACTCGGCTGATATTTATGCCTTTCAAATTTGGATGTATACAAGTAGACATTTAAACTTTGTATAAAGTTGAACAAGTACATACGCACGTCGTCTTAACATGGCATAATACATGCCGGGCACGAATTTTCACGTAGAATGCCATGTAATTGTCTACTTGTTTAAATTCATACAAATTTAAGTGTTTACTTGCAGTGGCGAATTCAGAATTTTTCCTCAGGGTTCGAAAAAAAAAAAGGATTTTTAAGTTTTTCAGCGTTGATTTTGTGTTTTAAATTATTCTAGGTTTTTTTAACAAAAAATAGCAGTTGTTGTACGCCTGTACCTGTAAGCAGAGAATTAAAAAATAAATTAAGCACCTGCGCACGCCTAGTGAGAATCGAACCCAAGAAGTGGGCTGGTTACTTCCGACAGAAGTTGGGCAACCCAGTACCACAGGGCTGCCTCATATATATTCAATTCAGGTTGTTCACAATTAATATATTTACAAATACTTTATATATACAACGTAATTTTTTATCGAGGGGGTTCGGGTGAACCTCCGGCACCCACGTAGGTCTGCCCCTGCTTACTTGTGCACGGACAAAGTTGGAGTGCAGAATTGTCAGTTGCATATAAGTTAAAAAGCACGTTTATGCCTGAATCTAGTTATTATTACGACAATAACTAAAAGTTATCGCAGAAATTCATAAACTTCAAATCATAGATTTGTTTCGAGATACAATCACATGCAATGGTTGAAAATTATGACTCTCTTATTGAGAGTAGGGTGGATAAATTTGTCCACGAGTTAAATTAAATTTGAATAAAGTTGAATAAGTGCATACGCATGCCCTACATGGCATAATCCATATAGGACACGAATTTATTCTCATGTAGAACGTCATGTAACTTGTAAGTGTCTACTTGTTCAACTTTATACGAGTCTAAGTATTTACTCCTGCACACACAAAGTTAAAGTGCATAGATATCGGTTGAAGACAAGTTAAAAAACACGTTTACATCTGAATCTAGTTATTATTTTAATATTAAGGAAAAATGCTCTATTACCGGTCACCTTTAACTATACGCGAAAAGGCTGAGACACACCCGAACTTTAGGAGGGTCCTATTACCCTTGGACTAATTAAAATCGTATTTTTGACAACCTTAGTGCCTACGCGACACATACGTTGCACACACGTGGGCCTATATTTAAGTACTTACTCGTGCACACACAAAGTTAGAGTGCATAGATATCGGCTGAAGACAAGTTAAAAACCACGTTTACTTATGAATCTAGTTATTATTATAATATTAACTTAAAGTCATCATAAAAATTCATAAACTTCAAATCGGAAATTTGTCTGGAGATACAATCACATGCAATGGTTGTTTGTTTCACCAAAATTATGTTAAGATTTCATTTTCTATGATGCAATCTTATCAACTACCATGTACACTTTCTGACTTTCATAACTTTGCATGCATGAATATCTTATGATGAGTTACCAATTTTCTTGTCTTTTTTATATTATATTTTGTGTTTTAATACAAAAATAGAAAGGGAATAAAAGATATCATTATGGGTGTGGATTTGTTTGGTACAAAAGAAAATATTTTTTTCCGAAAATAAGTGAGTTTCTTATTTATTTTTAGTGTTCGGTAAATAAGTAAAAGGAAACTGGAGTAACAGGTAAAGTTGTTGTCATGTGACCGGCAGAGGCGGAGTCAGGATTTCTGCCGAGGGGGTTCAAAATCTGAAGAAAAGCTCACCGAAGGGGGATCAACATCTACAATATATACATAAAAATTATTTTAATCCTGTATTATTAATATAATTTTTCGTCGAAGGGGGTTCGTCCCAAGGGTGGAGCTACCCTTTGGCGAGGGGTTCATCCGAACCCCCTTTTGGCGAAAAATTATAATATTATACATAGTTCAAATTATTTTTTATGTGTATATGCATGGTAGATGTTGAACCCCCTTTGATTTGTTTGTATGTTTATTTCTGAACCCTTTTTATTAAAATTCTGACTCCGCCACTAACTTCGTCTGGTGACCGGGAGGTCATATGTTCAAGTTGTGGAAATATACTCTAGTAGAAATAATGCAATTGTAAGGTTGCATACAATAGCCCCTTTGTAATCCGATCCTTCCTCGAACCCCGAGCATCACGAAAGTTTTAGTGTTCCAAGTTGCCCTTTTTGAAAGGTAAATAAGGCAAAGGAATGAGGAAAACTTTAACTAAATGTGGCCATGAATATAGCAAAATTATCAATCTACTTATTGCTTTTCAAGGGTATGTCAAGTCAGTACTAAAAAAAGGGAGTCCGGCGCACTAAAGCTATCGCTATATGCAGTGTTCGGAAAAGGACCCCACCACAAGGGTATATTGTACGCAGCCTTACCTTGAATTTCTGCGGTGTTCGGGGAAGGACCCCACCACAAGGGTGTATCGTACGCAGCCTTACCTTGAATTTCTGCCAAAGGCTGTTTCCAAGGCTTGAACCCGTGACCTCCTGGTCACATGACAGCAACTTTACCAGTTACTCCAAGGCTCCCCTTCAGCGGCGGACCTACACATAATTTTTGGGTGCTCCGACACCCACTAAACTCGATGCGGAATAGGTATAATTACATAAAAAAAAATACGAAAATAAGTATAAATTATATAAAAGCACCCCTAAGCAAGAAGTTGGTTAGGTGCACTGACATATTAAGGTGATGTTTCATTTTTTTCTGTAGTAAGCACTCACACTCCTTAAATCCTAAGTCCGCATCAGTACTGAATAAGTACAAATGGACGTACAAGATATTTGTTACTCTTTGTATATCCAATTTTTATGACACCATTCGATTGGACACAAATTTTTATAAAGAAAGAAAAACTTTAAATGGACGTACAAGATATTTGTTACTCTTTGTATATCCAATTTTTATGACACCATTCGATTGGACACAAATTTTTATAAAGAAAGAAAAACTTTTAAAATTTATGATCTAAAATAAAATTTAAATAACAATATAAATATAAACCATGTCAATCAACAAGTTTGTGAACTTACATTAGAGGATTGCATCCAAGTGCAAAGTTCCAACAATTCTTCAATATTTATTTTATTTGAAAAGTTTTATTTTTTTATTTTTTTAATCTTATATTAACAAGAAACTTCTGGTGATCCTTCACTCGTGTGATGATCAATATATATGTTAGTAATTAATTAGAATCTTTGACTTAGTTATATATTAATATTTTTTATTAGTTTAAATTTTTTTGAAGGGGCAAAAATATGTGTGTGAACTGTTTTGGTCCCCTTTCTACCAATCTTCAATGATTTATACAAATGCATGCATGGACAATTTGGGGGAGGGGGGGGGTACACGCCACCTTAACCCCTCTATGATTAAGAAGATCATTTTTAATTTAATTAATCTCAAAGTATCAAATTAATTAAGAGATTATGTAAGATAACCACTGATCATAATGTCCCTTAATTAAATAAAGAGAGTTTGATTAATGTTGATAATTATAAATGAGAGTAAATAGACTGTTTCCACCCAGAATTATATATGAAATTACTGAGACATACCTCAAGTTAAAGGGGTCTTATTATCCTTCTGGACTAATTAAAATCATATTTAAGAGTAAATGAATTGTTTCCACCCAGAATTATATACGAAATTGCTGAGACACACCTCAAGTTAAAGGGGTCCTATTACCCTCCTGGACTAATTAAAATCGTATTTTTGGCAACCTTAAGTGCCTACGTGGACCTTTAGTATGTTGATTCACACGGTATACCACGTATGTGCCACGTGACACCTTTGATGTGAGCCTCGTTTTATATAGTAAAGGTGTCACGTCAGCACAAAAGGGTGTCAAAAATGCACTAAAATTGAGTTTAGGGTATAATAAGACCCCTGTGAAGTTGGAATATGTCATAGCAAATTTGTTCATAGTTCGAGTGGTACTGGACGCTTATCTCAAGACAAAAAAAAAAAAAAAAAAAAGAGCATTAGGATAGTAGTACTTTGTGTTTAGCTATTAAATTGTTTGAGAATGCTTTTGTTAATAGTTTGTGCTTAATTAATATTTACAAAAAAAAAAAAATGTATAAACTTGTTAAATTACGAAAAAGAAATCACTACTGATTGTCATTTGGTAAATATAAATTTTATATGGATTATTTTATCCTAAATTTTTTTAAAGCACTTACTCTTTTAAAGAAGCTACTTTTTGGCTTCAACGTAAAAGAATAAAAATAACTTCTACTACTACTAAAAAATAATTATTTGTTCACCAAAAGCTTGATCAAACACGTTGATTCTCTAAAATATATTTGTTTTTTTAAAAAAAAAAAAATAAGCATTTTGGCCTTTTAAAAGTGGGGATTAAACATGTTATTTAAGTTCTAGTAAAGACAAAAAGGAAGTGATTCCTCTCATGTATCTAAGTCTTAGTTGATAAAATTATTCAATATTAATGTTGGAGAAAGTAATAAGTATTCAATAAAAATAATGAAGATATATGCAAATTAACTCGAACACTATAATTATAGAAAAAAAATAGAAGTCAATTAAGGATCACCAAAAGTTGTGATAGAGTGAAAGTATTCTTCTATCCTTAATCAGAGTTTTCGAGTTTGAGCCCTGATATGAACTTGTCTTTGATAGGGAGTGTTTTACCCCTTATAGTGGGACTTTCCAGTACGAATCCAAATTAAACAAGCTCTAATAGACTCGTCTTTGATAGGGACCACTTTACCCTTCATAATGGAACTTCCCAGAGCGAAGTTGAATTAATTAAGCACTAATAAAAGTACCGAACACCGAGTTAGAGTTTGAGCCCTGAGTATGGACTTGCCTTTGGTAGGGAGTTTTTTTCCCTCATAGTGGGACTTTCCAGCACGAATCCAGATTAAACAAGCCCTAATAGACTCGTCTTTGGTAGAAAACGCTTTACCCCTCACAGTGAGACTTTCTAGTGCGAATTCAAATTAATTAAGTTCTAATAGAGGTATCAAAGGAGAACCAACAAAAAGTCAATTAAGGACTTCCTAATGTGTGGTTGGGGCTGGTGTGCTAATATTTAAACAAGAACCAATAATAGTGGTATTAGTTAATAAGTACTAATTTTATTAATTAAGGACAACCTACTCTCAAAAAGTAATTAATTATTAAGTACTGTTTTCGAATATAATACTTAAAAAATCAACTAAAAAAATTAAATCTTATGATCTTGATTTAGAGACATGTCATTTAAATTTTGTGATCTTAAAATGTGTCACCTTAAGAATCTATTGTACGAAGTTTTATTTGTAAACTCGTGACCTCCTGATCAGGTGGCAAATAATCAAATCATAAGAATCTATTGTACGTAACTTTTACTTGCATTTCTATTGGAGGTTGTTTTCACAATTGGAACCCGTGACCTCCTGATCACGTGGTAGCAACTTTAACTTTACTAGTTTTACACATGCTTAAAGAAAAATCCCCCAACATTAGGCTCTTTAACATGTACTTGGCCTTTCTTATTCGTAATCGACGATTCTCTACTAGTGATAAGGCACTAAAGCACTAAAACTCCTGTTATGCACGGGGTCCGTGGTACGGAAAATAATTGTAATTAAATGTATAACAATGCATTTTAAAACCAAAAGGGGATGTTCATCATTTGTCTCAACAATGGAAACTAAACAACCACATAATCTACCAAAAAGACATTCTTCAATTGACCATAAAAGCTTCAACACTATTCTCTTATTAGAATTTCCGCCCAAAACCTCCGGCACCACGACCATACGTGGGGAGAACTGCTGCTACTGCTTGTGGTTCAGCAGCCTGCTTGACGACACCAGGAAGGTCAGAGATGCCGAGGGCTGAAAGCATGTCGAGGGTCTCCTTGTCGACTTCAATGAGATCAGTCTTGATGGCAGACTCATCGGGAACAAAGTCCATGCGCCTCTCACGCTCCTCCTCCTGCAGTTTCAAGGAGATACCACGAACGGGTCCCTTCTGGATACGTTTCATGAGATGGGTGGAAAAACCAGCAATCTTGTTACGGAGACGCTTGGAAGGAATTATGGCAACTTCCTCCAGGATCTTCTTGTTTGTGTGGAAATCCAAAGTCATTTTCGAGTAATACCTCTCAATTACCTGTCGAGATGACTTCTTCACAGTCTTGGTGCGCACACGACCCATCTTTGCAGAACTTCCTTACACCAAACCTGTTAGATTAATGTTTGTCAGTCACCCAACAAAAAAAAAAAAACATTAGCTAATCCATAGTTCATTTTCATGTGAATATGAATGTCTATCAAATTATTGCGACTCGTAGAATCTTTAAGTACAAAGTAAGCACCTGTCGAGATGATTGATGTCTTGAACGATCAATTACAGTAATACCATTAATAACTCATATATGAAAGATTATTAAATTTTCAATTCCAGACAAAAGAATACTACAGAAAGACTACTTATTTATAATGACGCTGTCTAGGCAAGCTTTGCACAAAACTTGATAATTCGCCAGGTGCAAACTATCGCTCGCCAACAGTTACCAACTCAACAAATGAAACAAAAAAAACTATACCAACCAACTTCTGTTGACCATTATTGTGATTTGGTCCCTCATATACCATGGTTCATTCGATATTCACTCTTGGGTGCTAACTATCTCCCATCAACACACGTACCAACTTGACAGATGGAAGAGAAAATCACCTTACTGTTTTGTATCATTGTTGCAACTCGAACGCTGGTATACCCTGGTTCGTTTTGGCTTCGTTGACCTCTACGCCACAACCTTGTGTGTCGTCATATGCAACTATTTTTTTTCAACTACAAGTCAACCAACCAGTACACTCCACTCTCCACTCCCCATTCTCGTTTTTCTAAATTTCGAATCACCAAATTATCTACATCGCTCAAAATCCATAGGCAACGAATAGATAACAGGAACACAGAATTACCAAGACATTCTACTAACAAAATTGGTCCATCAAACAAATGGATTTTAACAGATTTTAGTAATCAAATAACTTGTTCAATTCTAAAGCATTGCGATCACATAAAGAACAGAAATTTACCTACCAATTTATAGCAATGAAAGCTATGTAACGATATAAGAACCCTCTTATTCGTTCCACACTATATGGGTCATTTAGTATTCAAATATTTATATTAGACCAGTGTTATCAAAAGCGAAAAGTGCAGAAAGGCTCTAAGGCCCTTTGGAGGTTTAAAGGCAAAGGGCAAGCAAACCGTGGGCTTTAATTGGAAAAAACCGACAAATATGTATGCATGCATAGTCTGAGATTAATAATCATAAGTATGAATGATAAATATACAACAACAACAACAACATACTCAGAGTATATTTACCTCTAAGTATTTACCACTACCTTAGGTGAAGTAGAGCGGTTGTTTCTGATAGACACCTGACTTGTGACAGATAACAATATAACAAACAAAAAAGCATAAAAATAAACAACAAAATGAGGTAACACACCATTGGATAATAAAAGAAACAAGACACTAACAGAGTGATACTATAAACAATCTATTCGAGATCACAAACATCATTAGAACACTACGAACAAGAAACTACAAGCACAGATACAAACAAAGCACTCCTCCCTACTATAAACTATCTACTCGAGATCACAATCATCATCAAAACACTATGAACAAGAAACTACAGGCACAGATACAAACAAAGCACTCCTCCCTACTATTACAAACGCACCCTTACAACCTTCTTACCCTAATTCGCGTCCACCACAACTTCCTATCACGGGTCATGTTTCGTGAAATTGAAAATACATTATGATAAAGTGAAATATCTAGTGGCACATTTTCAGGATTGCACTCATTGACAAAGAAAATTACATGCTTTGTGTCTCACTTCAGGGCTTAAGCGCGCCTTTGACAACACTGTTTTACACTATTTTTTGTTATCAAATACTACTTTTTTATAATATGGTCTCTCGTCAAGCTTGCACGCAACTCACCTATTCAAGTGCTATCAACTATCTCACACCAACACATATAACAACTAGCAGTGGCGGAGCCACCTTTGCAATATAAAAACTAGCAGTGGAGAACCCGAACCCCTTCGATGAAAAATTATACTGTTTTTATAATATTTTCACATGGTTAAAAATATTTATTATACATATACAGTAGATGTTGATCCACTTCGACTAGTTTGTATATATACTTTGAATCCCCTCAATAAAAATTCTAGCTCCGCCACGTACAACTAGACAAGTGAAAAAAAATCCTGATTATCTTTTTTTAGCTGTAACAAGTATACACAGACCTCCAACAACAACATGCCTAGTGAAAAGTGCACGTAAACGTTACCTCACAATAATTTTATACACATAGAAAATGTTTTTTTTTAAAAAAAAAAATGGTTCATTAAACATAATATGGATTTTAATAGCTTAAAGCAAGTAAATAATTTTGCTAAAATTCTAGAAAACTTACAAACAATTAAGGCAGAGAGGCAATGAACCACCGTTGAGTGTGTGTATATGTGTGAATTTTTCAGCTGAATGGAGAAGATTATATTAGGGTTTTTTTTTGTGCTTGTGGGTGATGACTATATTGGGCTTGGATTTTGTATGAGTTCACTTTGGGCTTGTGAAGTTATTGATGAAATTCTAATGGGCTTGGACCAAGGCTCGTTTCAATCCAATTTGTGTTACTTGGCCCACATTTTGTTGCATGTAGCTCAAAATGGTTTTAAAAAAAAAAAAACTAAAAACTACACAAATACACAACTTATGTTTTTAATATTACAAAAAATCTCAATTCCCTAAACATATTACAAAAATTCCAACATATACACAGAATGCTATGTATATGTCGGTTATGTTATGTATATTAATAGGGAGAGAGAGTAATGTAATTAAAAAGTAGAGAGAGTGTAATTACTTCCAAAAGGTTGGTATTTATGTTATTTATACAAAAAAAAAAGAGTAAAAACAACGTAAATTCCGACAGTTCGGATCTTAATTACAGAAAATCTTGACATTTTATGTGATTACTGAAAATTCTAGTTTTGATTCTGTCGAAATACATAATTAGCTCTATAATATATCCAACGAAGATATGTTTTTTTCCTTTGGAAATATCCATAATTGGCTCCCAGTATTTTTTTTTCGATTTTGGATCTGTCGAGATATATAATGCATCCAACGAATATATAGTTTTTCCTTGTAAAAAATATATAATTAGCTTTCAATATATTTTTTTTAATTCTAGGTCTGTCGAGATACATAATTAGCTCCCCGATACATCCAACAAAGATACATGGTTAGTTGAGATTTTTGTAATTACTTTGAAAGGGGTGGAGATTTGTGTAAGTATGGTAAGTTAAGGTGTATTTATGTTATTTTTTGAAGAAGAAGAAGAAGAAGAAGAAGGAGAAGGAGAAGAAGAAGAAGAAGAAGAAGGGAAGAATAAGAAGAAGAAGAAGGGAAGAAGAAGGAGGAGAAGAAGAAGAAAAAGGAGAAGAAGGAGTAGAAGAAGAAGGAGAAGCAGAAGAAGAAGGGAAGAATAAGAAGAAGAAGAAGGGAAGAAGAAGGAGGAGAAGGAGGAGAAGAAGAAGAAAAAGGAGAAGAAGGAGTAGAAGAAGAAGGAGAAGCAGAAGAAGCAGAAGGAGAAGAAGAAGGAGAAGAAGAAGAAGCAGAAGAAGAAGGATAAGAAGAAGAAGGAGAAGAAGAAGGAAAAGGAAAAACTACGCGACGTGGCAAATATTTAGAATCTAACTGTATTTACGATACAATATGTATGTGTGTTGATATAGTATGTATCGATACTATATCAACACAACTCTTTTGAATATTTTGAACCGATAGAATATGTGTCGCTGTAATTGATATTCGCATGATGAACTTAGTACCAACCTGATACAGTTGATACACATCGATACAATTGATATCGCCGTTTACTTTTTTCCTCTGATACAATAATACTCGTCTAATAGAGTGATTCAAGTTATATTAGGTACCGAAGCAAATTGTAACTATCACTAGGAGTATTAGACAAATCTCGACTATCTGCTAACCTTTAACTTTAATCTTTCAACATTTATATCTTTCTAACTTGAGTTATATTGTCTCTTATATTGTTGTTAATCATGCACATTTGGAATATTTTTTATTTTTTTATTTTTGTATTTATGATATAATATATTTGTGTGCCGATATAATATGTATTGATACTTGATATAATTCTTTCGCCCTTTCGCCCATTTTCAACTAATGAAAAATATGCACTAACATATCTGATATTCGCATGATTTTTTTTTGTTTCCCAAGGTATTCGCCCTTTCGCCCATTTTCAACTAATGAAAAATATGCACTAACATATCTGATATTCGCATGATTTTTTGTTTTGTTTCCCAAGGTATTCCTACAGCCGGCAGCCGTGAGACTAATCCTCCGTTCCTCTGTCAGCGCACTAAACGGTAGAAAACTGGCCACAGAATTTGCTCCATTCGCCAGAGGTGGGGATCGAACCCCCGACCTCTTGCTTAAGGAACATGGCGCTGAACCACCATGCCAACTCTAGTGGTTTGCATGAAAAAATTAATGCTTACCCGATACAACTTATATTGTCGTCTACTCTTATTTGATGGTACAACTAATACTCGTTGAATACGATGATTATAGTTATATCTAATAAGTAAATAAATTGTAACTACCTTTTAGTTGCTGATAACATTTGACTAACTAACCTAATACAACTCACACACGACGATACAATTTACGTCATGGTTTACTCTATTCTCCTGGTACTACTAATACTCGTCTGATACACTAATTATCGTTATATCTGATAAGTACCCAATGTAACTACCTCTGGGAGTATTAGACAAATCTCGAGTATTTACTAACCTTGAACTCCAATCTTGAGCATTTATATCTTTCTATTTAGAGTTTTATTCTCGTTAATCATCGACACTCATTTAGGTTCATGTACTCGATAAATTACTAGTGTATTAAATAATACATTAATTAACGATAATTTTTACAAAGTAACTACAACAACCTTAGCTAATTATGTGTCTTTGTTGGATATATTGGGAGCTAATTATATATCTCGACAAATTTAAAATAAAAAAATAATAAATATTGGGAGCTAATTATGTATCTTTTCGAATAAAAAAGAGTATCTTTGTTGGATGTATTATGTATCTCGCCAGACTCAAAATTGGAAAAAATATATCGGGAGCTAATTATGTATCTTTACATAAGAAAAATGTATATTTGTTGGTTGTATAATTATATATCTCGACAGATTCAAAATCAATTTTTTTAATAATTATGTAAAATATTGAGATTTTCTATAATTAAGTTACAAACCGTGAATTTATATCGTTTGACCTATTTTTTGAATTACTATATTTTTGTAAGAAAACGTATTTTCCCTTTTAACCCTCTATTTCTCTCTATAAAATCCATTTTTTTTTTCTCATTTTGCCGAATAAAATTTCTTTAAATTAAATCCCAAATTTTCAGCCGATTAATTGAATTTCAAATTCAATGTCGATATGGAGTCGAAACGACGATAAATTATTTGAAAACGCGTTAGTTTTATACCCCGAAAATATCGCCGATCGGTTTCAATTAATCGCCGATTATGTACCTGGAAAATCAATCGATGATATTATGGCTCATTATGATGACCTTGTTCATGATGTATTTGAAATTGATTCGGGTCGGATCGAATTTCCGGGTTATACCGATGATGATTCGGGTCGGGTTGAATTGGAAGGTCATTCGGGTCGGGTTGAATTAGAAGGTGATTCGGGTCGGGTTTCGGCTGAAAGGAAAAAGGGGACTCCATGGACTGAAGAAGAACACCGGTAGCATTTTTTTATTTTTTTTTGGGTTTAATTGGATAATTTTGGAATGCAATTAAATTGTTTTAAAGGTTGATATATGTTGTTTATGTGTAGTTCGGTTGTAGTATTATTTTGTTTTAGTACTGTTATGCTAATGTATGTTGTTTTTGTTAGTACTATTTTTGTTGTTTTTAGTATTTGTATTACGTCCTTTTCTAGATTGTTTTTGTTTTGAGTCAAGGGTGTATTGGAAATAGTCATGTGAGGTCGTATATTTTAGCTCCCTAGACTCCACTTTGTATCGGAAACAACGTCTCTACTTCATCTAATGTAGTGGTATGGACTGCGTACAGTCTATCCTTCCCGGACCCCACTTTGACTTTGTGGGAATACATGGGATATGTTGTTGTTGTGGACTCCACTTTGTGACTACACCAGGTATGTTGTTGTTGTTGTTTACCGTTTTGGAGATTATGGGTAAATGCGTTGAAAATAACAGTACAACAACATATCTATTATAATACCACTAGTGGGGTTCGAGAAAGGTGATGTCACGGTCCGACCTTATACTCTGGACGTGACAGATTACTTGGTATCAGAGCACAGAGTTTAAGTGTCCTAGGTAGTGTATGAAGTTGGGTCGGTAGGATCTTGTTTATGGTTGTGAGGGTCTCACTTCTATAAATGAGTCTTACTCCAGATCATGCACTAAAGCTATCCCCTAAGAAACTTGTACAAGTTCATGCGTTGCTCCAAGTACCTTGTCACGTCCAGGGTGTAGGCTCAGAGTGTAGGCTCGGGGCGTGACAGGTGATGTGTATGCAGCCTTAATTCTGTCTTGGGAAGGTAGAGAGAGTATTTTCGATAGACTTTTAGCTTGGGTTTGTATATTATAATCTAGTATGTAAAAAAATAGGGTAGCAAAGAGTCACGTTGAAAACGATTAAGAAGATAGAAGTAGTGACAACAAATAATACGATAGGTGAACCAAAGGAAACATTAGGTACTACTAAAATGGAAGATTAAAAACGTAAGAAGTAATAATAACACTACCGATAAGAGAACTAAACAACACTCAACTAGTTGTTAACCTTCTCCGCTAATCATTGGCCTTCATATCTTCCTAGGGTCATGTTTTCAGCTACTGTTGTGAGTCATGTCCCGTCTAATCAGTAATCACCTCTCCCAAGACTTCTTCGGCCTACCTCTACCTCTCCTTATACCCATTATAGCCAACCTCTCACATGAACATCTGTGCATCTTCTTTCCCTCATCTTGTCTACCACGGAGGCTACTCCTACCTTGTCCTGAATAATTCCGTTCCTAATCCCATCTCTTTTAGTATGTCCACACGTCCATCTCAAATCCTCACTTCCTAGATGGTCAAAGTATAGAATAACGGTATTTCAACTAATTCTTCTTTTATCTACTTTTTTGTTATGGCTAGGAAATGAGTCTCTTCAGATTTTAGTTCAAGTATTTTGCTTTCTTCTTTGATCAGTGGAAACAAAACAACTCTTTTTACTCATCAAAAGGAAATACTATATTCTTTTTTTTTTGTTAATGGCGGAGTTTTTGGCTCGGAAATGAGTGTTTTTCGTTTCAATCTAAGCATTTTTCTTTCTGCTTTGTTTAGTGGGAAAAATGACTCTTTTTTACTCATCAAGAAAAAAGGAGGAGGAAAAAGGTACTCTTTTTTTTGTTCTGAGCTGCCTAAGAGTAATTCTCTATTTCTGATCTTTAGCCAAAATGCCGAGAAAAGTGTCTGCGCCAGAACAAATCCTATTCATGAACTACACTTCCGTTTGATCTATGAACTGGTAAACTGATAAAACTTGAATTTTCCTTCTCAGTTGTGTAATCTGTCCTATATCCAGTTGTTCTTGTCTCTTCTTTGTACCGTGCTCGAAAATCATTGGTGCCGGCGTGCAACAAAATGGTGATTTTCGACCATGAGGGTGGTGGGGACTATCTTTTTAGATTGAGACAGTCGGCCTCTTGATCTTTGTGAGAGTAAATTGACCATTTTGATAGACATGGGCAGTTTAGTTTTCATTGTTTACTGTTTAGATCTTCCAAAGGGTTGTTTGATTGTGCTTAGTAGTATGGTGATTGCACATATGAGCTTAAAGAATTTTCGACAAATTCTTATCCAATTTCATATAACCAACTCTAACTTGCTTGGGATTGATAATCTTGTCCCCGCCATTATAGTGTCGTGGGCGCTTTCAGTTATATCAGTAGAGTATTTACAAACTATGTCGCTCAGACTCTTCAAAAATGAAGGCAGTTGATGTCGAATACTCCAAAAGTAGTCATTTTGGAAGATCCGACAGGGGTGTGGCAACAATTTTGGAGAGTCGGTGCAGTTGTTGTTCCATGGCATTATTTGAGTCGTAGTAGTTGTTGGTTATTACTGACATTGCTGTTTTATAGCTGTTATGTGACTCAAAATCGTAATATTCTTGCATAGGTTATTCCTTATCGGGCTGGAAAAATACGGGAAGGGCGACTGGAGAAGCATTTCAAGAAACGTGGTTGTATCAAGGACGCCAACACAAGTAGCTAGTCATGCGCAAAAATACTTCATTAGACAACAGGCAATGAAGAAAGAACGAAAAAGGTCCAGCATCCACGATATTACAACTGCAGTGGATACCAACACAGTGCCTCCTCAAAGTAGCTTACAAAACCAAAGAGGCACTCAAAACTTCAACTTCGCACAGTAGAGGTGAGTAGCAGGAAACAAAACGAAACACTCATACCTGTACATACAAGGTGGCCCCCCTGCATACGATGCTCGAACTTGTGAAGTTTAATATTTTCTAGTTGACAGTTGATTTTAGTTAGTGAATCCGGGAGCTTAAAGATCGATCTTTTTCCCAATGCTAGCAGAACTGTTGATGATGAAATTGTTGGCAAAATGGTTGAAGAACAGAATGGTGTTAAACTTTTTTAGCCTGAATGTCGATGTGTTCACTAGTTTGTGTTCTGTTTTTTCGCCTCCAGGTTCGGTAGCCTGTAGATGAACGCGTAACATGGTTAGGAGTTTTTCGCCTCCAAGTTACGCTGATATTCGATATGTCTTGATTCCCTGCCTCATTGCGATTCGAGTGGATGTGCTACATGTTAGTGACAATAACATGTCACATTTATTTTCCACATACATACAGGGTTAAGTTGGATCCGCGCACTGGCGGCTTGTCTTTTTAGGTCTGCTTGCTTACATACACCCCACCTTCCCAGACCCCACTCGCAGGATTACAGTGCGTATGTTGTTGGACGGAAAATTAGTGCACCAGCACAAGTAACGAGCGACTCTATATTGTTTTTTTTCACAGTAAAATACCATTATTGTTGAATCCTTTTAAATTACATTTTTCATACACTTAAGAAAGACATTTTACCTATTCCATTAAACGTCCTGCTACCTCCCACCAGCACAAGTAGCGAGTGATACGACTCATCATATGCTTATAAACGGACGTGGAAAAGTCCCCTTCATCTTTTGCTTCCACTGAATTCGTATTTTAAGACCTCATAATTCTCACCACTTCATTGGCTAGTTCAATTTTTTGTTCTTGCATCTCATAGTTTGGGAAAAAAGAAACCATATCAATAGGATGCACATACATTGTTTATTTTCTTCGATTCAATCATTTGATATCTGAAACTTAAACTTGGTTCAAAAGAGATGATATTTGATCCTCGAACCAAACGTGTTTTTACAGTTGCAACCAAAAAAGAACTTCAAGGAGGAAGAACATGGAGGATAATAACTATGAAACACTTTGTACAAAAACCAACAGTATCAAAGAGTAACACAAAGTCATTATCCATTTATTTGTCAAAGATTACTTGAAAGCAAGAGTTTGAGAATGTCAATTCAGCTCTTGTTAGCCCCTTCTTCAGCTTTCTGCTTAAATAAAAAAGAAATGTCAGAGTTAAGAAAACATATTCAGTATAATCTCAAAAAAAAAAAGAAGAGAGAGTAAATATTTTAAAAATTAAAAGAAGATAATCGTCAATCCAACACGTGAATCTCTCCACATTCAATTGTGTTACAATAACTAAAAATACAACAACAAAATACCCAGAGTATTACCACAGAATGAGCTTTGAAAAGGGTAGAAATGATAGATCTTTCGCTTGAGGAAAAACAAAACAAAGCAGTGGGAAAAAGGAATATTAGAAGTTAAAAACATATCAAAAACAAGCGAGAGAAACTCCATCCCTCTCTTTCCTTTTCTCGCCCTCATGTCGCCACACGGGGGAAGCATGGGGACGTAAAAAAGGGAATCCTATCAACTTGTTCCGACCTAGGATTATAAGCTCATGAGCTTCGTCTTACTTCACCGTCGAGAAAGGAAAGAAGACTTTCAAGCGCCATCCACTTGTGAATACAACAACCTGCCCACTGTAATCAAGTAAGAGGCTCCTGACTAGCTTTAGAGCACGCGACAATTGGTACTACTTCGCTATCGGTCACCGATCAATCATGCGTAGAATACAAACCCTCTTGGCAAACTATTTGAATAACAAGTTTAACTCAGATGTACCTCCCTTCTTTTTTTTTTTTTTTGGGGGGGGGGGGGGGTGTGAAGCAGTGTCAAACCAAAATACCCAACAACAAGCGTATATTTCCATCAAGTGGGGTCTGGAGAAGTTAAGTGTACACAATCCATATCACTATCTCAGAGGTGAGATAGAAAGACTGTTTTCGATATTCCCCCGACTTAAGGTAAAATAATCTAGACAAGAAACAACAAAAGAACAAAAAATAATAGAAATTACCGCACACAATAGCATCATAGACAAGATTCATAAAGTAATACAACATGTTGGTGCATTTTATTATTAAAATAAGGGAAAAGATATCATTTCCACCCCATACTATACAAGAAAAGTCTAAGCCACACCGAAATTATATAAGTGACCTATTACACACCTTAACTATATAAAAGTGATATTATTACCTCCCCGCGATCCCCATTCTAAGACGCGTGTGTTACACTTATCTTAGGCCCGTCCAACCTATTAAATAACAAAAATAAACGGCTAAAAACATTAAGGGAAAAGGCATCGTTTCCACCCCAAACTATAGTCGAAAAGTCAAATCCACACCTAAACTATATAAGTGACCTATTACACAGTTTAACTATAAAAAGATGATACTTTTTACTGATGTAGTGCTGACGTGGCAGCGCGTGTAAAACACTACACCACATGCAAGTGGTGGTAGCCTGACAGGGTGTAAATAGTTTCACTTTTTTATAGTTTAGGTGTATAATAGGTCACTAGTATAGTTTAGGTGTGGCTTCGACTTTTCGGGTATAGTTTGGGGTAAGCATAAACTGAAGAAAGTTGTGTCATTATTCTTGTAACTCACCACGTTATATTTTTGTGTTAGTGGGTATGGATTGTGATAAAGATGACCATAAGTTCTTGTAACTCATATGACCATTAGTTCTTGTAACTCTTAAGGTCATTAGTGTTGATGTAGAATGTACAAGAAAACATAATAAGTGTGAAAAAGATTATAGTGTGTAGTAGTGAAAGATAGAGTTGTGACAAAGAAAATATTTTAAGTCTACAACTATATTCACTATACACAAGAGAGTAATTATATTAGTGAAAGAAAGAGTTGAGACAAAGAAAATATTCTAAGTCTTTAACTATATTCACTATACAAAGAGAGTAAATATATATTGAAGGAAGGTGTTTTTATGGTGGAGCTTTGGACTCTTCAACTAATCCGGAGTTGTTTGAGTTATAAATCGTTGATGGGTTGTTGTATCCTGGAGGGAACAAGTTAAGAGATTACTGCTGGATCGATGTAGATTATGCCGCAATGGGCTTGAATCTCCATAAAGAAAGCGAGATATCCGTGCCTCAGCCAAGAAGAAGATTATTTTATTTTCTTCACTTTTGTTCATTTTATTTTCAACTGTAATGATTATTATAATTTGTGGTATATTACACCAACACAACAAATGATACAACATTCTAAAATGATAACAGTAGTATAGCCGCTAACGTGAATAACAAAGTCCTCCTATCTATTAGCACTGACGTACTCGCTATATGTATGACTATATGTACATGGGCGGACCGACGTGCAATTTTCGAGTGCTCGAACACCCACTAAACTCGACGTAGAAGAGGTATAATTATATAAGAAACAGTGAAAAAATGATAAAATATATACAAAAGCACCCAGAGAACAAAATCATGGTTGGGTGCTCTAACTTTAGACATAACTTTCATGTCTCCCATCCGGGGATCGAATCCCTGTAGCTTCATTGTTTAGTAAATTTTTTTTTTTGAGCACCCACAACCTAAAAAAGTTGGGTCCGCCACTGTATATGTATAGAACAAGAAAAAAGAATAAAATAAACATCCAAACCTTATCACCCTTCTCTTTCTCAGCTTTCTCTTTCTCTATCTTCTGCTTTGCCTTCTCCAATCTCTCCCTTTCCATTTTCTATTCACAAAATTTTAAAAAAAGCCATGAATTATCTAGCACAAAGCTTATATTATACATAAAAATATATCACATCCATGCAAACCACATTCTATTATATTGATAGTACGTAATTATTTTACACACATAATATACATATTGGAGTAATTATTTATACTATTTTTTGTTTAGATCTGCCTGTCATAACACTTAAAATGTAGAACATCATATTTAAACTAACAATACAATACAATATCGTCCTCCAAACTTAGATCTGTCAATAGATCAATTTTACTCTATTCATTTAAATCCAAATAATAATAATAATAATAATAATAATAATAATAATAATAATAATAATAATGACCTGAATGTAAATATTTTCTTGAGCACGTTCTTCTTCACCTAGTATTTTTCCATCACTAAAGTTTCGAAGATGAGCTACATTTCCATTTTCCATTAAACGACGGAGTTTATTGAATGAAACGACACATCTCATTGCCATTTTTTTTTTTTTTTTGGTTTAGTAAAATTTTTAGTAGGATGATTTGATTAGAGTTAATTGGTGTTTTGGTATTTATTATTTATAGGGAATGGTGAAGTGGGGTCCTAGTTTTTGACCGGGTTTTGTGGTTATAATGGATTTTTAATTATGTAATTCTTTCGTCACAATTTACGTGGCACAAAGTTAATATAATTTTTAAACAACGGTTTAGATGTTTAGGTTTTTTCGTGTTTAATGCCCTTAAACTATTAAGGGTACGAGTTTCTTACTTGAATTATCATCAACTGTTATCAAAATACAACTCAATTATCAATCATTCACTTTTTTTTAAGTGAAAGGTTCCAAGCGAGCGCTTCAGGCGGGGATCACCAAGCATATACGACAAGGATCGAGGGTACTCTCATTGTTGCATTGCTCAGGTCGGCGCAAAGGTGCCATAAGACGTTCAACAGGTAATCTCACGATAGGGCACTCATGTCCCCACATTGTCATTGTATGCCGGATAAAATTCTGAACATGTGTTCTAGATGAACAAACAACGAACATATCCAATGTATTCCCACATAGTGGGGGTCTGGGGACGGTAAAGTATACGTAGTCCATACCACTACCTCCGATGAACAAAGTTTCATTTTTTTTATAATTCAACAGAGAAATCAAAAATAAAACTCTAGGTTGGAAGGAAAATGCAACTTTCATCAAGTCAAAAAAGCTAGTTAATTCAGGTACAATTACATAATTCACAAATGCTGTAAACATCATGTAACATAGATAAAGATCCCTCTAATAATCGTCTTCATTCGTATTACTGTGGTCTGGCAACCGGTTCCAGTGCTTCAATCGTCACCACACTGTTACCTCGAATTACCTGCAACATCAATCACGCAACAAGTAAAAAGTTAGCGACCGCGATAGTTGTGGCATTTCTAGAACGAATGAGCCATAGAGCTAACCAAGCGTTGGCCGTTGAGTAATGAGAAAACAGCAATATAGACTTACCACCATGCCAATCTCATTCTTCTCGTTTCCATTGACCTCAACGGTGTTGTCAATAACCAAATTCATGAACTGATCAAACCCACGAAGAGTCCCCACAACTTGCCGGTTGGCATTCAGCTTGACTACAAAAGGTACACCAAAGTTAGTTAATTCTCAAAAGAAACCTCGTGAAGGAAACCGACTAACATAGCAGATTATGTGATTCAGACGATGAACATTGATCCTTAAAAACTGTATTACTTTTCTGACATGTCCAGCAAAATAAAAGTCGGTATTCTTCACATGTTTGATGTCGATGATAAGCTACTACGTATCAAATACTTAAGTTTTTTTCCTCAAACGCAAACACTGAGATAACATATGAGCAAACCAAATATGCAGTAATAAGAATTGTATTTGAGAATACAGAGCACAGAATATGACTCCACATTATGCAAAACGAGACACATTAGTCGAGCAATTTAAGCAAAACCAATGTCAACATATGCAATGTTATTGAAATGCAGAATCAGTACTTGTCGTACAACCGCAGAAGCATCATGTTAAAGGGGAGGGGAATGGATTTACACGTTTCGATAATGATGAACAACAAAACAAACAACAACTACACCTAGCTGTTTGGAGCTGTTTCATTCCAATATTCTTATATATTAAGACAAATTACGGTACTTTGGTGATGAACGCTAGTGACTCAACTCATAATGAGTAACCGTGGAAATAAGCTAATCCAATTACACCGTAAGTTCATAACGCTTGGACATTATGGAAAACAAAACCCTGACGGGACTTCAACAACAACAACATACCGAGTGTATTCCGATAAAGTGGGGTCTAGGGAGGGTAAAGTGTACACAGTCCATACCACTACCTCAGATGATGTAGAGAGGCTATACTTAAGCCGTAAGCGGTCGTATGTGCCGTTTTACTTAAGCCATAAACAGTTTTATGTGCCCAAAACCTTATAAACAATATCCCTTGAGCCCCATAAAAGCTGCAGCAAGACTAAAAGTGAGCAGTCACACAACAACAAAAACATACCCAGTGTAATCCCGCAAGTGGTACACACCACTTACCCCTACCTTGTGAAGGCAGAGAGGCTATTTCCAATAGACTTTCGGCTCAAGTAAAGCATATAAAAACACGTATACAAAGCAGTTAGTAACGAAGAAGTCATTCTGAAAACAACAAAAACCGAGCAGACACAAAGTTCAAAAACATAATGACATTCATGAATATTGTTTGATAGGATAGGTGAGATATTCCAGATTAAGCCTGTGAAAAAGCTTATATTACGTTCAATTGACGGTATAAATTTATTACATAGTGCACCCAAGGGTGTGACCAAGTGGTCAATCAAGAGGTCACACGTTAAAATCCCAACAGAGATAAAACACTAGGTGATTTCTTCTCATCTGTTCTAGCCTTGGTGGGCAGAGTTAGCTAGTAAATGTTATTGGTCAGAGGTGACAAGTATCTCATGGAATTAATCAATCAAGGGGCGCGCGCGCAAGCTGGCTGACCCGCACACCACAGTTATAACCAAAAAAAGATATATCCCACTATCAACTAATCACGATATAACTTAATTTTGTGATATACCACCTTATCACGTGTACGAAACGACTAAAACTTTTTGGAATAGGTACCCCTCAGGGGTCGTTCTGTAATTCCACCACTATGGTATAACTTGTGGGATAAATAATCCCGAAACTAACTAATACCCCTAACCAAACCCAACATAAAATAATCCTGCGTTTTATCTTGAGAAACCTTACACCTCGCACCAAACGACTTAAGGGTCGTTTGGTTGGGAACAAGTTATCTCGGGATTAATTATCCCACTATATATATATATATATATGGAATAACTTATCCCATCACTAAGACATAAATGGTGGGATAAATAATACCTTGACTAACTAGTACCTCCAACAAAACATGGGATAAAATAATCCTACATTTTATCCCGAGACTATTATAACTTATACCTCACACCAAACGACTCCTAATCAAGTTGCAGAAAAAAGCAAGCAAGCAAACATGCACACAAAGTTCACAACTTTAAGTTAAAGTTTCAACATTCAAAGCAATAACACAAACAAAATCCAAATCAACACAAAAAATTAAGAGAAACAAACAAAAAGGGGTATTAACTTACTTTGAAGTTGCTTGTCCATATACCTAAACAAAAAATAAATAAATTGTAAAGAAGTTGGATATTAATTTTGAGCAAAAAAATTATTAGCAAATTCATAAAAAGATTATTAAACTTACTTTTTAAGATCAGGAGGCTGACCAGATCTGCTCATCTTTTTATTGCTCTTTCTGTTTTTCTGATGCTTAGCGGCAGCTTGTTGGTCTAATAAGGTATTTTGACAATTTTAACCTATGATCAAGGGACCATATTATAATTTTGAAATTTTATTTTCTAGAACAACATAAATAACATAAATTTCGAGAGTTTGTTATTTTTTTTTATTATATATTTTACACGATTACTGAAAATCTCAAATTTTGGATCCGTTGATATACATAATTAGCTCCTGATACATCCAACGAAAATACATTTCTTTTTCTTTATAAAGATACATAATTAGCCCCCAATACATTTTTTTTATTTTGGATCTGTAGAGATACATAATACATACAATGATGATACTTATTTTCCTTGTAAAGATACATAATTAGCTCTTCGGTATATTCAACGAAGTTACATAATTAGTTTGAATTTTTATAGTTACTTTGTAAGGGTGGATATTTGTGTAAATATTGTAAGTTAAGGTGTATATGTAACTTTTTTTTATACCTATGTGACACTCCCATTTTATTTTAATCGACCTTCAGACAATAACAATATATCGGGTATTTTTATAGAGTGGGATGCGGGGAGGTAAATGTATGCAATTTATACCACTAATTCAGAGGTGGGGTAGATAAACTGTTTCCGGTATACTCGACTCAAGACAAAAAGTAATATAGAAAAGACATAATAGGTATTGATACAATACATAAAAACATAAACAAGACAAGCACAAAGTAACATCACAGACGATCTATCCGAAAACAATGAACATCGCCAGAAGAACTCTAAATTACAAGACACTACAAGCATAACACTATGACAATTAACACGGACGACAAAGTAAAGCACTTCTACCTATTAGCAAGGATGCTCTCCTTCCTACTACCCTTCTATACCTTAATCCACATCCTCCAAACCTTTCCATCTAGAGTCATGTCTTTTATAAGATGCAGTTGTTTCATGTCATGTCTAATCCTATTCTCCAATATTTCTTCGTAGGGGGGAGCCAGCCCGTTGGTAGGGGGTTCAGATGAATCCCCTTCACCGAAAAAACTTCTCTGTACGCTCTTTTTCGTCCATTTGACCACTCAAACGGCCATGTCGACCCTGCCAAGCTACCTTGGGCCGCTCCACAGCCCACCTGGGGCCGCCGATCAATTTTGGCCTAAAATACACCCGAGCCCCATGCCCACCCCGAGAACTATGGGCTAACACCCACCGATTTAGCTCAAAAGTGACCCAATCACGTTGTTTCACCCATTTGACCACCCAAACGGCCCCATCGACCCACCCTAACCGGCTCCACAACCCACCTGGGGTTGTCGATTGATTTTTGTCCCAAAACACGCTCAGGCCTTGATTTGGCCTGAAAATGCCTCGTTCGTGCCGTTTCGCCCATTTGACCACCCTAACCGCACCGCTGACCACAATGGACCACACTAGACCACTCCCTAGCCTGCCAGGGGCAGCTAAATCGATTTTTGTCCCAAATCACGCCCGAGCCCCGGGCCAATCCCGAAAATCGTGGGCTATAGCAAATCGATTTTGCCCGAAAATGCCTTGTTTGTGCCGGTTCGCCCATTTGACCACCCTAATCGTCCCACTGACCACAATTGTAACGCCTCAAAATCCCATCCTGAGATGTCACACGGTGCTTAAGGCTACAAATAGCCCTAAGCTAACCCTTTGCGCCTGATACTACTTATAAAGCTTACTTTAAGATGAATAAAGCAAAACAATAGTACTGTCATTTCATGTCTAAACTGAAATAACAAAGGAATACTGTCTGAATAGCAAAAATAGTGGAAAAAAAGTCTAAAACATAACTGATAGTCTAGTCTGACAAAGCCTCTACCACTCAAGAACCAGAGAACCATTGGGACAGATCCTTCACTGACTCATACTCAACTGGAAAAAAATAAACCAACTACTATGAAAACTGAAATCAGATAAAAAAAGTCCTCAAACCACGAGGACTCACCAACTGAGGAAGTGTAGATCAAGGTACTCGTAGATCACTGTCGCTGCTGAGACTGAGCACCTGAACCTACATTATAAGACAATGCAGCACGCAGACGTATATATGGATCAGTACTTTTAGGATGTACTGAGCATATGGGGGTGTATGCATATAGTAAACAATATCATTAATTTCTTATAAAACATGCATGCTGATATAAATGACTCACATAGCTTGAGTCAATCTGAAATCTAAATCTCATAAATCATGAAACATACAGTGTAAATCTCGTAAGTCATCATACTTAGTTTCTAAAATCTTTATTCTCCTCTTATTCTCAAAACTTGCAGACTGAAGAGATCTCAAAACAATAACTCTCAAACTTATGCTTTTATCTTGAGGAGAATAGGAGACTTCTTTTGAAACTTAAAGTCTGACTTGAGATTATGGAACTTTGGGACTTTAGAACTTTGTAACTTTGGGATTGGGAGTTTTTTCTAACTAACATAAACCATGTGAGCTGTCATGGAGTCCAACGTCTTGCCCACATTGGGGAGAGCTGTTCTATCCTTAGCATCAGAATAGTACCTTAACTTTAATGATCACTATCTCGGCCTCGGGCCCATAAATCTCAATCCTATGGTGGCACATAGTTCTAGGGTGTGAGACCTTAGAATAATACCCAAATCGGTGCTAAATCCTACTCCCATACTTAGGCTTAGAACTTTTAGGAAATCCACCTTAAAACAGTACAAGAATGTATAATGGAAGCCAAATTATGCTTCACTTTGCTTTAAATCATAACTAGTGTGGATTTCTATCTTAGCTTGGGATCAAAGATCAAACGTTCTTAAAAATCAAGGTACTTGCTTGTTTAAAACATGCTAATAATATGACCTTCAAGAAACATCACGATTCATACTTGGCTTTAAGCATATACACGTACTCAAATAATCTCAATTCATAATGAAACTAAATTCCTTACATCAATCTTGGAAAACACTTGGAAATATCAAATAATTATAGGGATGTGCAATTCATAGCATAAATTCTCAACTCATGACATAAATTAGTGAAATAATCATGCAAATCAAGACTTTGAACAACTTATAAATTCATAAATTCATAATAACGTAATTTGGGTATAAACCAACTTGCAAAAACATGAAATTCTTTAATAAAAATCAATACTTTGGGCACAAGAACGAAAGGAGTGTTCTTGCTCAAACTCCACATACCTTAGATTAGGAACTTGAATGAACTCTTGCTTTTGGAATGCTATTCACACAATTGATGGGTGATTCTTGAAGCTCTCGGTCTGGGGATTCCTATTCTTGAAGAAATTTCAAAAAGTGACGGTTGAATTTTGAGTTCTCTTGAACTTTGGGTTGAAACCCTAGAATGTGTTCTTGAGTAATTTGTGAGAAATAATATGTATTTTTGTGTTTTGGGGATTGAATCCCGCGTTAAAGCTGAAAAGGGGATAGAAAATACCCATCTTGTCCTTAATGAGTTGGAGAGGAAAATTGAAAATTGGCCCAGCCGGACTTAGCAAGGCGTCGCCCTACCTAGTCCACCGGTCATAGAAAGGTGCTGCCTCGCCTAGTCTGCTGGACTAAGAAAGGCGCCGCCTCGCCTGGAGCAACGCGATAGCCAGGGCGACACGGGCTTATCGCCCTGAGCTATTGGTTTGGCATAACCCCCAAAATCGTGGGCTATAGCATACCGATTTGGCCCGAAAATGCCCCGTTCGTGTCATTTCGTCAGTTTGTCCACATAAATGGCCACAAAAATTTAAACGGACCATAGTGGGATGATCTCCAACCTCCCTAGAATGCCCCGGACGATTTTCAGCCCACAGCACACCTGAACCCCGGGCCAACTCTCGAAACTGTGGGCTATAGCACATCGATTTGGCTCGAAAATGCCCCGTTCGCGCCGTTTCACACGTTTGTCCACCCTAATGACCACAAAAATTTAAACGGACCACACTAGGATGATTCCCAACCTCCCTGGAATGCCCCGATCAATTTTTAGCCCACAGCATGCTCGGTCCCCAGGCTCACCCCCAAAATCGGGGGCTATAGCACACCGATTTAGCCCAAAAATGCCACGTTTACGCCGTTTCTCCCATTTGTCCACCCAAATGGCCATGAAAATTTAAACGAACCACACTGGGATGATCCCTAATCTCCCTGGCATGCCCCTAAAAATTTTTAGCCCACAATATGCCTGGACCCCGAGCCCACCCCCGAAATCGTGGGTTATAGCACAATGATTTGGCCCAAAAATGCCCTGTTCACGTCATTTCGCTCGTTTGTCAACCCAAATGGCCATAAAAATTTAAACGAACCATACTGGGACAATCCCCAACCTCTCCGGAACGCCCCAATTGATTTTGGGCCTACTGCATAGCTGGACCCCAGGCCCACCCCGGAAACTATGGGCTATATAGCACATCGATTTGGTATGAAAATGCCTCATTCGTGCCGTTTCGCCCGTTTGTCCACCTAAATGGGCACGAAATTTAAATGGACTATACATGAACGATCCCCAACCTCCCTGGCACGCCCCAATCGATTTTCGGCTCATAGAACGCCCGAATCCCGGGCCAACCCTCAAAACCGTGGGCAATAGCACACCGATTTGACCCAAAAATACGCCGTTTGCGCTGTTTTGCCTGTTTGTCCATCCAAATGGCCACAAAAGATTAAACGGACCATACTAGGACGATCCCCAACGTCCCTGGCATGCCCCAGTTGATTTTTAGTGCACAACATGCTCGGCCCTCGGGCTCACCCCCAAAACCGTGGGATATATCATATTGATTTAGCTTGAAAATGCTCCGTTCGCGCCATTTCGCCCGTTTGTCCACCTAAATGGCCACAAAAATTTAAACGAACCACAATGGGACGATCCTCAGCCTCCCCGGCACACCTCGGTCAATTTTTGGCCCATAGCACGCCCGGACCCCAGGCCCACCCCCGAAATAATGGGCTATAGCACACCAATTTAGCTCAAAAATACCCACTTCGCACCTTTTCACCCATTTGTCTACCCAAATGGCCACAAAAATTTAAACGGACCACACTAGGACCATCCCCAACCTCCCTGGCACGCCTCGATTGAATTTTGACCCATAGCACGCCTGAACCCTGGGTCCAACCCTGAAATTGTAGGCAACAGCACATTGATTTGGCTTGAAAATTCCCCGTTTACGTCGATTCTCCCGTTTGTAAACCCAAATAGCCACGAAAATTTAAACGGACCACACTGGGATGATCCCCAACTACCCTGGCACTCTCCGATCAATTTTTGAGCTGCAGCACGCTCGAACCCCGGGCCCACACCCAAAATTATGGGCTATAGACACCGATTTGTCTCAAAAAATGCCTTATTCATGCCGTTTTGCCCGTTTGTCCACCTAAATTGCATAAAAAATTTAAACAGACAATATTGGGATGATCCCCAACTTTCCTGGCACGCCCCAGTCAATTTTTGGCCCACAGAACACCCGGACCTCGGGCTAACTCCGAAACCATGGGATATAGCACAATGATTTTGGCCCGAAAATGCCCCGTTTGCACTGTTTTGTTCGTTTGTCTACCAAAATAGCCACAAAAATTTAAACGGACCCCACTGGGATGATCTGTAACATCCCTGGCATGACCCTGACTCTTTTCGACCCACAGCATACTCGGGCCTCAGGTTCACCCCCAAAACTGTGGCTATAGCACATCGATTTGGCCCGAAAATGACCCTTTTCATGCTGTTTTGCCCATTTGTCCACCCAAATGGCCACGAAAATTTAAACGGAGCATGCATGGATGATTCCTAACCTACCTGACGTGCACCAGTCAATTTTCATCCCACAGCTCGCCTGGACCCCGGGCCCACCTCCAAAACCATGGGCTATCGCACATTAATTTGGCCCAAAAATGCCCCGCTTGCACCATTTCGCTCGTTTTTACACCCAAATTACCACGAAAATTTAAATGGACCATACTGGGATGATCCTCAACCTCCCTGACAC
The DNA here is from genome assembly GCF_002878395.1 of Capsicum annuum. Classification (NCBI taxonomy): domain Eukaryota; kingdom Viridiplantae; phylum Streptophyta; class Magnoliopsida; order Solanales; family Solanaceae; genus Capsicum; species Capsicum annuum. Next base: position 219,853,190 of record NC_061115.1, on the reverse strand, counting down.
GCCCTGTTTGATTTTTAATATACAGCACGCCCGTACCCCGAGTCCACCCCTGAAACTATAGGATATAGCACACCGATATAGCCCAAAAATGCCTCATTCGCGCTATTTCGCTTGTTTGTCCACCCAAATGGACATAAAAATTTATACAGACCACACTAGGACGATCCCCAATCTCCCTGGTATGCCCCAATCATTTTTTGGCCAACAGAATGCCCGAGCCCCGGGCCCACCCCTAAAACTGTGGGATGTAGCACACAAATTTGGCCCAAAAATGCCCTGTTCATGCCGTTTGCCCGTTGGTCCACCCAAATGGCCACAAAAATTTTAACGGACTATACTGCGATAATCCCCAACCTCCCTAGCACTCCTAAATCAATTTTCGGCAAATAGCACGCTCAAACCCCGAGCCCACCCCTAAAATCGTGGGCTATAGCACATCAATTTAGCCAGAAAATGCCCCTTTTACGTCGTTTCACCAGTTTATCCACCCAAATAGCCACAAAAATTTAAAAGGACCATACTGGATAATCCTCAACCTTCTTGGCGTGGACCGATCAATTTTCAGCCCACAGCATGTTCGGACCCCAGGACCACCTCCGAAACTGTGGTCTATAGCACACCGATTTGGCCTGAAAATGCCCTGTTTGCTCTGTTTTGCTTGTTTGTCCACCTAAATGGCCACAAAAATTTAAACGGATCATATTGGGACGATCCCCATCCTCCCTGACATATCTCGGTTGATTTTCGGCCAACATCACGCCCAAACCCTAGGACCATCCCTAAAACTGTCGGCTATAGCTCACCGATTTGGCCCAAAAATGCCTCATTCGCGCCGTTTTGCCCGTTAGTCCACACAAATGGAAACAAAAATTTAAACGGACCATACTGGGATGTTCCCCAACCTCCCTGGCATGCCCCGATTAATTTTCGGGCAACAGCACACTCGTACCTCGGGCCCATTCCCAAAATCGTGGCCTATAGCAATCAATTTGGCCCGAAAATGACCAGTTCATTCCGTTTTGCCTATTTGTCCACCCAAACGGCCACAAAAATGTAAACGGACAATACTGGGATGATCCCCAACTTCTTTGTCATGCCCCAGTTGATTTTTGACCCACAGCATGCCTGGATCCTGCGCCCACCCCCAAATTCGTGGGCTATAGCCTATCGATTTGGCCTAAAAATGCCCTGTTCGCGCCGTTTCTCCTGTTTGTCCATCCAAATGGCCACAAAAATTTAAACGGACTATACTGGGATGATACTCATCCTCCCTGGCATACCCCGGTCAATTTTTCAGCTCACAGCACACCCGGACCCCGGGCTTGTCGGCTATAACACATCGATTTGACCAAAAAATGCCCCATTCGCATTGTTTTGGCCGTTTGTCCACCCAAATGGCCATAAAAATTTAAAGGGATCACACTGGGGTGATCCCCTTTCTCCCTGGCACACCTCGGTCGATTTTTGGCCCACAGTACACCCGGACCCCGAGCCCACCCCTGAAACCCTGAGCTATAGCACACCGATTTGGCTCGAAAAATACCCCGTTCACTTTATTTCACCCGTTTGTCCAACCAAATGGTCACGAAAATATAAACGGACCACACTGGGATAATCCCCCAATCTCCCTGGCACACCCCGATCAATTTTCTGCACACAGCACATCTGAACACTAGGACCACCCCCAAATTTGTGGGTTATAGCACACTGATTCTGTTTGCGCCGTTTTGCCCGTTTGTTCACCAAAATGTCCACGAAAATTTAAACGGACCTCATTGGGACGGTCCCCAATCTCCCTGGCACGCCTTGATTGATTTTTGACCACAGCACTCTTGGATCCCGCGTCCACCCCTAGAACTTTGGTCTATAGCCTATTGATTTCGCTCGAAAATGCCCCGTTCGCATTGTTTCGCCAGTTTGTCCACACAAATGGCCACAAAAATTTAAACGGACCATACTGGGATGATCCCCAACCTCCCTGGAATGCCACGATCAATTTTCAGCCCACAGTACGCCCTGACACAGGCCCACCCCTAAAATCATGGGATATAGCACACCGATTTAGCCCGAAAATGCCTCGTTCACGCCGTATCGCCCGTTTGTCCAGCCAGATGGCCGCAAAAATTTCAACTGACCAGACTCGGGCAATCCCCAGCCTCCCTGACATACCCCAGTCGATTTTTGAGCCACAGCACACACAACCCCAGGCCTACCCCCAAAACCGTGGGTTATAGTACACCTATTTGGCTAAAAAATACCCCATTCATGCCGTTTCGCCTGTTTGTCCACCCAAATGGCCACAAAAATTTAAATAGACCATACTGGGATGATCCCCAACCTCCCCGGCATGCCCAAGTTGATTTTTGGCCCACAACACGCCTGGACCCCAGGCCCACTTCGTAAACCGTGGGCTATAGCACGCCAAGTTGGTCCGAAAATCCCCTATTTATACTGTTTTACCTGTTTATCCAGCCAAATGGACACAAAAATTTAAACGAACCACACTGGGATGATCTTCAACCTCCTTGTCATGCCCTGATCGATTTTCGTCCCACAGCATGCCTGGATCCCGCACCCACCCCTTAAATCGTGACCTATAGCATACCAATTTGGCCACAAAATGCCCAGATCGATTTTTAGCCCACAGCACTCCCGGACCTCGGGCCCACCCCAAAAATATGTGCTATAGCACACCGATTTGGCTAAAATATACTCCATTCGCACCGTGTCACCCGTTTGTCTACTCAAATATGACAAAAACTTAAAAGGACCACACTAGGGCGATCCCCAACCTCCGTGTCATGCCTAGGTCAATTTTTGGCCCTCAGTACGCACGGACCCCGGGCCCACCCCCAAAACTGTGGGCTATAGTACACCTATTTGGCTCGAAAATACCTCGTTCGTGCTGTTTTGCCCGTTTGTCCACCCAAATGGCCATGAAAATTTAAACAGACCATACTGGGATAATCCTCAACCTTCCTGGCATTCCCCAACTGATTTTTGGCCCATGGCACACCCGAACCCGAGCCCACCCCAGAAATTGTGGGCTATAGCCTACCGATTTGACCCGAAAATGCCCTATTCGCACTGTTTCTCCTATTTGTCCACCCAAATAGCCATGAAAATTTAAACAGACCACACTGGGATGATCCCCATCCTCCCTGGGACACCCCGGTTGATTTTTAGCCCACAGCACACCCGGACCCCAGGCTTGTCAGCTATAGCACACCGATTTGTCCAGAAAATTCCTCATTCGCATCGTTTTGCCCGTTTGTCCACTCATATGGCCATAAAAATTTAAATGGACCACACTTGGGCGATCTCCTTTCTCCCTGGCACACCTCGATCGATTTTTTGCCCACAGCACACTTAGATCCCAGGCCCACCCCTGAAACCCAGAGCTATAGCACACTGATTTGGCCCAAAAAATACCCCGTTCACGCCGTTTCGCCTGTTTGTCCACCCAAATAGCCACGAAAATATAAATGGACCATACTGGGATGATCCCCAAACTCCCTGGCATACCCCGATTGATTTTCGGCACACAGCACATTCGGACACCGGGACCACCCCCGAATTCGTGAGTTATAGCACACTGATTTGGCCGGTAAATGTCCTGTTCGCGCCGTTTTGCCCATTTGATCACCAAAATATCCACGAAAATTTAAACGGACCTCACGGGGATGGTCCCCAATATCCCTGGCGCGCCTCGGTTGATTTTTTACCCACAACACGCTTGGATCCCATGGCCACCCCCTAAACCGTGGGCTATAGCCTATTGATTTCGCCCGAAAATGCCCCGTTTGCACTGTTTCGCCAGTTTGTCCACACAAATAGCCACAAAAATTTAAACGGACCACACTGGGACGATCCCCAACCTCCCTACAATGCGACGATTTATTTTCAGCCTACAGCATGCCCTGACATGGGCCCACCCCTAAAACCGTTGGATATAGCACACCGATTTGGCCTGAAAATGCCTCGTTCATACCATATCGCCCGTTTGTCCACCCAAATGGCCATAAAAATTTAAACTGACCAGACTCAAATGATCCCCAGCCTCCCTAGCATTCCCAGTCAATTTTTGACCCACAGCACGTATGTACCCCAGGCCCACCCCTGAAACTGTGGGTTATGGTACACCGATTTTGCTAAAAATTACCCCATTCATGCCATTTCACCTATTTGTCCACCCAAATGGCCACAAAAATTTAAACAGACCACACTGGGATGGTCTCCAATCTCCTTGGCATGCCCGAGTTAATTTTCAGCCCACAACACGCCCGAACCCCGGGCCCACTCTATAAACCGTGGGCTATAGCATGCCAATTTGGTTCGAAAATGCCCCATTCACACTGTTTTATCTGTTTATCCACCCAAATAGCAACAAAAATTTAAACGGATCACACTGGGATGATCCCCAACCCCCTTGTCATGCCCCGATCGATTTCTGACCCACAACATGCCTGGATCCGTGCCCGCCCCCTAAATCATGGCCTATAGCCTACCGATTTGGCCCAAAAATGCCGAGATCAATTTTTGGCCTACAACACTCTCAGAACCCGGGCCCACCCTAAAAATGTGTGCTATAGTACACCGAGTTAGCTAAAAAGTACTCCATTCGCGCCGTATCTCTCGTTTGTCCACCCAAATACCACAAAAACTTAAAAGGACCACACTAGGGCGATCCCAACCTCCGTGTCATACGTAGGTTAATTTTTGGCCCTCAGTACGCATGGACCCCAGGCCCACCTTCGAAACTATGGGCTATAGTACACCGATTTGGGTCGAAAATGCCATGTTTGCTCTGTTTCGCTCGTTTGTCCACCCAAATGGCCATGAAAATTTAAACAGACCATACTGGGATGATCTCCAACCTCCCTGGTATGCCCCGGATGATTTTCAGCCCAGGGTACACCCAGGCCCAAGCCCACCTATGAAACCTTAGGCTATAGCACACTGATTTGGCCCAAAAACTCTCTATCTGCATTGTTTTACCTGTTTGTCCACCAAAATAGCCACAAAAATTTAAACGAACTATACTGGGATGATCTTCATCCTTCGTGGCATGACCCGATCGATTTTTAGCCCACAACATACCTAGACCACGGGCCCTCTTCCGAAACCGTGGGCTATAACACACCAATTTTGCTAGAAAACTCCCCGATCAAGTTATTTTGCCTGTTTGTCAGCCCAAATGGGCACGAAAATTTAAAGAGACCATGCTGAGACGATCCCTAACCTCCCCGGCAGGCCTCGGTCGATTTTTTTCCCATAGAACGTCTGAGTCCACCCCCAAAATTGTGGGCTATAGCACACCAATTTTGCTCGAAAATGCTTTGTTCGCGTTGTTTGTCCACCCAAATGGCCATGAAAATTTATACAGACCATATTGGGATGATGCCCTACCTCCCTGCCATGCCTTGATTGATTTTTAACCCACATCCCTTCTAGATCCCATACCCGCCCCCAGAACCTTGGGCTATAGCCTACCAATTTGGCTTGAAAATGCACTGTTCACGATGTTTCGCTTGTTTGTCCACCCAAATGGCCACAAAAATTTAAACGGACCATACTATGATGATCCACAACCTTCCTGGCACTCCCCGATCATTTTTAGATCACAGCATGACCGAACTCCAGGCCAATCCCTGAAATCGCGGGCTATAGCACACTGATTTGGCACAAAAATACCTCATTCGCACCGTTTTACTCGTTTGTCCATCCAAATGGTCACGAAAAATAAAACAGACCACACTGGAATGATCCCCAACCTCCCTAGCATGGCCTAGTCGATTTTTGGCCGATGACACGCTCGTACCCCAAGCCCACCCCCAAAACTGTGAGCTATAGCACACCGATTTAGCCCAAAAACACTCATTTACGCTGTTTCGCTCGTTTGTCCACCCAAATGACCACAAAAATTTAAATGGACTATACTGGGATTATCCCCAACCTCCCTGGCATGCCTCGGTTGATTTTCAAACCATAGCACCCTTGGACCCTGGGCCCTCTCCCAAAATCATGGGCTATAGCACTCTGATTTGTTTTGAAAATGCCCTGTTCGTACCGTTACACTCGTTTGTCCACCCAAATAGCTACAAAAATTTAAACAAACCATACTGGAATGATCTCCAACCCCCCTGGCATGCCCCGATGGAGTTTCGGCACACAGAACGCCTCGTCCTGGGGCCCACCCCCAAAACCGTAGGCTATAGCACACTGATTTTGCCCAAAAAGCCTCATTCATGCCGTTTCGCTCAATTATCCACCAGAATGGCCATGAAAATTTAAACAGACTAGACTGGGATGATCCCCAAACTCCTTGTCATACCCCGATCGATTTTTGGCTAACAGCACGCCCGGACCCATGCCCTCCACCGAAACCATAGGCTATAGCACAACGATATGGCCCGAAAACTTCCCGTTCACGCCGTTTTGCCCGTTTGTCCAGCCAAATGGCCATAAAAATTTAAACGGACCATACTGAGACAATCCCCGACCTCTCTAGCACATCCGAACCCCGATTCCACCCCCAAAACCGTGGGCTATAGCACACCCATTTGGCCCAAAAATACCCCATTCACATCGCTTTACCCTTTTGTCCACCCATATGGCCACAAAAATTTAAACGGACCTTACTAAAATGATCCCCACCCTCCTTGGCACACCTCGATTAATATTTGGCCTACAGCACACTCAGAACCCAGGGCTATCCCCAAAGCCATGGGCTATATCACATTGAGATGGTCCGAAAATGCCTTGTTCACACCGTTTCGCCTGTTTATCCACCCAAATGTCCATGAAAATTTAAACGAACCTCACTGGGATGATCCCCAACCTTCATAGCATGCTGTATATTTTTTTGGTAAATAGTGCACTCGGATATTGGGCCCACCCCCAAAATTGTAGGCTATAGCACACCGATTTAGCCTGAAAATGCCCCGTCCGCGCTGTTTCGCCCGCTTGTCTACCCAAATGGCCACAAAAATTTAAACAGACTATACTGGGATGATAACCAACCTCCCTGGCATGCCTCGATTGATTTTGACCCACAACACTCCTGTATCTCGCTACCACACTCAAAATCATGGGCTATAGCCTAACAATTTGGCCCAAAAATACCCCATTCGCACTCTTTTGCCTGTTTGTCCACCGAAATGGCCACAAAAATTTATACGGACCACACTGGGATGATTCCCAACCTCTCTAGAATGCTTCGATTGAGTTTTGGCTGATAAAATGCCTGGACACCGGGCCCACCCCTAAAACCGTGTGCTATAGTATGTCGATTTGGCCCAAAAATTCCCTGTTCATGCTATTTCACTCGTTTGTCACCCAAATGGCTATGAAAATTTAAAAGGACCACACTGGGATGATCACCAATGTCACAAGCACACCCAAGTTGATTTTGGCACACAGAATGCCTGAACTCCGGGTCCACCCCTAAAACCGTAGGCTATAGCACACCAATTTATCCTAAAAATGCCCCGTCTGTGCCGTTTTTCTAGTTTGTTCACCCAAATGGCTACAAAAATTTAAATGGACTATACTGGGATGATCCTCAACCTACCTGGCATTCCTCGATCGATTTTTGACGCACAGCACTTCCGGATCCCATGCCCACCCCAAAATCGGGCACATATCGATTTAGCCCAAAAATGGCCTGTTCGCGTCATTTCACTTGTTTGTCCACCCAAATTGATACGAAAATTTAAACAGAACACATTGGGATGATCCCCAACCTCCTTGGCTGGATCCAGTCAATTTTTGACCTACAACACGCTCGAACGGGCTATAGCCTACCGATTTGGCACGAAAATACCCCGTTCGTGCCGTTTCGCCTGTTTACCAGTCAAATGGCCACAAAAATTTAAATAGACTACACTGGTATGATCCCCAACCTCCTTGGCCTATTTCGATCGATTTTTCTCCTATAACACGCCTGGATCCTGGGCCCAACCCTGAAACCATGGGCTATAGCACACCGATTTAGCCCAAAAATGCCCCGTTTATGTTATTTCGTCGGTTTGTCCACCCAAATGGCCAAACAAATTTAAACGGACCACAATAGGACGATCGCCAACCTTCCTGTCATGCCCCAATCTATTTTCAGCCCATAGTACGTCCGGAACCCGGGCCAACCCCAAAATCATGGGCTATAGCACACCGATTTGACCCAAAAATACCTCTTTTGCGCTGTCGCCCATTTATCCACCCTAACGGCCATAAAAATTTAAATGGACCACACTGGGATGATACCCAACCTCCCTGGCGCTCCTCGATTGATTTTTGGCCCGCAGCATATTCAAACCCTGGGCCCACCCCCAAAACTGTGGGCTATAGCTCACTTATTTTGCCAGAAAAGGCCCCGTTCGCATTGCTTCACCCGTTTGTCCACCCAAATAGCCACAAAAATTTAAACGAATCATATTGGGATGATCCCCAACCACCTTGGCACACCTCGGTCTATTTTCGGCCCACAGAATGCCCGAAACCCAGGCCCACCTCCAAAACCATAGGTTATAGTACACTGATTTGGCCCAAAAACTCCCCGTTCGCAATATTTTTCTTATTTGTCCTCCAGAATGGCCACAAAAATTTGAATGGACTATACTGTGATGATATCCAACCTCCCTTTCATGCCTCAGTCAATTTTTAACCCACAACTGGCCTAAACCCAGGACCACCCTTGAAATCGTGGGCTATAACACACCAATTTGTCCAAAAAATGCCCGTTCGCATTTTTACACAGTTTGTCCAACTAAATGGTAACAAAAATTTAAATGGACCATACTGGGATGATATGCAACCTCTCTGGCATGATCTAGTCAATGTTTGTCCCACATCATGCCTGGACCCGAAGCCCATCCCCGAAACTGTGGCTACAGCACATCAATTTGGCCAAAATGCCCCGTTCGTGCTGTTTCTCCCGTTTGTCCGCCCAAATATCCACGAAAATTTGAACGGATCACACTGGGATGATCCCTAAACTCCCTGGCACACCTCGGTCAATTTTTGGTCCACAGCACGCCCGGACCCAGGCACACCCAAAAACTGTGGGCAATAGCCCATGGATTTGGCCTGAAAATGCCCTATTCATCCCATTTCTTGCATTTGTCCACCAAAATGGCCACAAAAATTTAAACGGACCATAATGGGATGATCCCCAACCTCCCTGGCATACCCAAATTGATTTTAGGCCCACAACACATTTGAATCCCGTGCCCACCCCTAAAACTGTGGGCTATAGTACACCGATTTTGCCCGAAAATGCCCCATTCATGCAGTTTTTCCCGTTTGTCCACTCAAATGGCTACAAAAATTTAAACGTACCACACTGGGATGATCCCAAACCTCCCTAGCATGCCCCAGTCAATTTTTAGGCCATAGCACGCTCGAACCCCGAGCCACTCCTGAAACCGTGGCCTATAGCATACCGATTTAGCCCAAAAACGATCCGGTTGCATCTTTTCACCTGTTTGTCCACCAAAATGGCCACAAATATTTAAACGAACCACACTGGGATGATCTCCAACCTCCTTGAAATGCCTCGGTGGATTTTTGGCACACAGCACTCCTTGACCCCAGGACCGCCCCAAAATCGTAGGTTATAGCGCACACTGATTTAGCCCAAAAATACCCCATTAGCACCGTGTCGCTTATTTTTTGACCTCACACAAGCAAGTGTACGTGGTCTTATCGAGTAATATAGTGGCTTTAAGGGAGCCCAAGTATCGATCTCTCAGGGACTTCCATTCGCCTCTTATCTTATCTAGTTTAACTAATTTAAGAGCGTAGCAAATAGAGTTGTAATTTTGTAAATTAAAACTAAATTAAACCAATGAATAAAATAAAATACTTGAAACAATAAATGAGTAAAGCCTGGAGTTGAGGCATTTTGAACAATTATCTAAATCTTTATTCCTATCGCAGTTTAATTCGTTATCGGATTATTGATTTGCAAGGTTTATGCAACAATTTTTGTCTCCCGACCTCAAATCATTTATTTATTCTAATGGTAGCTAATCATCAAAATAGTAGGCTCAAGAAATCAAGAACAATCCAAATGATAATTTAAAATTAAACTACAATAAACAATATCAAAGAGTATTCATGTTCTTTGCCTCAACCCCAGAACAATGGTATTTAACTAATAATAATTGAATTCAATATCAAAAACAAGTAATAAATCATACATAAAATAAATCTTCATGTGAAGAAGTTAAAAAACTAATCTATGAACCCTAAAATGGAGGTTTTTGAGCTTCTTCGTCGCTTCTGTAGATCGTCCAAGCCTCTCCCTAATTTTCTTTATGTTTTTCCTTTTATACTGGATGAAAATTAGACTAGGAGAATAAGAAAGGCGTCACCTTGGTAAATCCCCCGCTCTAACCAAGGTGTGGCCCTGGAAATCGCCCAGGCTCACTGGAAGTTGCAGTTGAAATTTTTGCTAAGTGTTGGAAGCCCCGCGATAAGCGAGGGTTCGCCCTACGGATCGCCGTGGAAGCACCACGTGCCTATTATTCATAAAATTGATTCTCTAGTGAATCTATTGGTTTTTTGTGCAAGTATATATCATTTTACACGCTCCCAAAATGGCCAAATACATTTTAGGACTCCAAATAGAGTTAATTTTTGCATTATGGTTTTGTTGAGCCATTCCGAGCCTTCTTAAGTTTTTTTCACTTGATTTGAAGCTTTTATATCCTTAATATATCATCATTATCCATTAATAAAACATCATAAAGCATTAAAAACACAATATAGAGCTCAAAACCACACAACATCCTAGACGGTGAACTAGAAACATGAGCTAAGCATAGGCTAAATGCACTTTGATCTTTAGCTTATTGTTTTGACTCTTGTTTTGATCCAGTTGACCCTTGAAGATTATAAATAAGTTGTTTCACATATAAATACATAATAACAACCTTATTAACTCATTAAAACACATTAGAACCCAACACAATAGACTAGACAAACACCTAGCTCAAGCTAGTCACACTAGTTTTCTTGGTTGAACTCTAAATGCTCATTTTGAATCAAAACTCATGTGAAAACACCATTAAACATTGTAAGCATGCACTTTGACTCTTAGATTTGGATTTATATCATTAGTATCACTTTAATCACATGAATCATCCTTAAAACAAGGCTAAAATGCCTAAAATAGCAAGGCTAGAATGCATAAATTCATCCAACATCACCACCCACACTTAAAGCCTTGTTCATCCTCGAACAATTCTTAACTATAAGAATAGTGGGATGAATAGACTCCACACTCCTAATATATGTAAGACATTTAAGCTAGTACTACAGTGACTACATGGAATGTAAGCTTCCACACTAAGCATTTTATACAAAATTGAAAGCTCAAGAATTTTACTTCCAAAACATCCTAGCCTCAAGAATGGACTCCACAAGTAGCAAACTCATGCATATAATTCAGTTAAAGACATCTTATAAATCACCTATATTCATCAAACATGTGCCCCTCACAACAAGAGAGTTATCCATAAACACTCACAATAATGGAATTTATAACAATGGGTACAAAAATCAAATTATGCTCACTCTCACAAAGACTTCACAAGTTACACAAATGAACCATAGGCTTGCCCTTAGTGTAATGCTCTACTAATACTCAAATATAAAGCTTAGGATCAATTAGGTCTTTTTTGGGTTGTAATGTAGGCTAAGGGATGGGTAGGAACTATTTTGGCCAAGAATAGTGACTATCAATCCTAAGTGCTTTAATACATGACAAACCTCTCAAAATCACCTTTCTATAAACCCAATTCATCACTTTCTCATATCAATTGTTTCACCCCAATTTTTGTTCAATGCATTAACAAAAACTATGGTAGGAGTACTTTCTTTTTACATCATAAATCAATTCCTAGCTCTTCTTCATACGCCAGTTGTTGTTACGTACCCCTATAGTAGGCACCCTCAACTAAAGAAATTCGCCTTGTTTGAGGTGCATATTGTCCTACTTGGACTAGGGCCAAAACAAGTTCATTGTAACAAAAACTCGGCAAAAAAAATTGAATTATCTTTATTACTTTCCATAGCTCCTAACCATAACAATTTGGACAAACAATGAACACTTCTTTAGAGCTTCACTTTCACCTTCCTCCTTCTTCAAATTTCACAAACTCCTTACTAATTCAATTTTTTCATTAAAGCACTTAGGAGCTTTTTGGATCAAATTATGGTCTATAAAAGAAGGGATTAGGCTACTTATAAGTTTGCCAAAGAAAATAAGCTAAAGGCTCAATAGGGTTAACTATGATAATGCACAAAGGGTAGGACAAATAGAAGGTATAAACAAGACTATCAAAGAAATGCCTGTATCATCTCGTAAACCCACATTCTTTATTTCACTTCACACGCACACCGGATAAGTTTTAGACATCACATGCAACAAGGAATATACAAAGACCTTACACGCTGTAAGATCCCGTAAAATCATGCGTCTAAGTTTTAGGCTTAAAGCTCTTTAAAATCTCCAACACTTAGAATAATTTAGATAAGTGTTCAACACTTGGTCTCATTTCATTCCTTCAAACTTCGAGGATTTATTTTAGGACCTTCACGACCTCCTTTTGTCAATTTTCAAGTTGCATTGCAAAGGTTAAAGTACCTAGTATGTATTGGACATATTTTGGGCGTATTTCAGGTCAAAAATTTCAGTTAACTTCAAAATATCATAACTTTCTGCATATAATGAATTGTGAGAGATGCTATATATCAATCAAAAGATCTTTGAGTCCTCTTTCCAATGAAATTAGTTTCATTTAATTTGAATATCTAAGTAAAGATTTATGATCAGTTTACTTTAGCCTATCAGCCTAAAAAAAACAGAGGACAGCTGCGTCTTTCTCTCTTTCTCCAGAGGTATTTTAGTCTTCCCCACCTCTATATATATACACAAAAACACGAGATCACTCATAATTTAGCAACATATGCTTGTTTTCTCTCAAAATTCATCAAGAACAAGTATAGGGTTTTCATAAGAGTTTCAAGATGCAAGCCAATTTCACCGTTAACTTTCATAGATAATCAATCTAAGGTATGCATAGTGTTCATCCATGGATTCCTTTCATCCATGGAGCTGAAGAATCAAGTTTTAAGTTATGTATCATGAATATTTTTTGATGGGATGATTATGTTCATGTTGATGATGTTAAATTGAGTTTTTAATTCCATGAGTTATCTTAAGAATCATGAAAACTAATTTATTTTGTAATATTATTCATATGAACTTTATGTTGATTTCTTGAAATCGCAAGTTGGATGTTGATGATCATGTTGTTGGTGTTGAATGATTTCCAAGTTGGGATCTTTACGTGAAATCATGAAACTATGTTGAAATATAAGTTGAAGTCCCTGAATTTGGTGATTTATACTTTGTGAAAATTTTATGAATTCACCTATGCCTAAGTTGTGCATGAAAGGTGTTTGATTAAATGTTTAAGAGAAACAAGAAACATGTAGTATGGATTAATATGGCCTAAAAGGTGAATTCATGCCATTGACCTCATGCTTGAATGACTTATATGCTATTGTTGTACAATGAATATGTTGTTGGAATGTCATGATGTTAGAGTATGAAATTATGATCTTGATTATATACATTCCTACCATGAAAAAGATTACGTTAACCATGTAGTTCATGAAATCTCCAACTTATTTTATTATGAATGATTGATATTGATCATGTATTCAAGAATCTCAAGAAGTGTCAGTTTCCTTCTATCGAGTCCTGGGGGTACTTGTACCCCAAAAATATAGCTGTGTGCTTAGAGCCATGACATGTTTTCATGATACTCTCAGTCAAGCCATGTTTAGTAGACTTCAGTCAGTCTCATGACTTAGGAAAACTCATGTAAAGGCAATATCAATTCAGTTTTACTCAGTACTCAGTAATCTACGTAATCTCAGTAGTATTCTATCAATCTATGAAATTCAGTAAATCTCAGTATCAGTACAATTTAGTTCAGTATTCAGTTCAGACATCAGTAAACTCAGTCAGCTAACAAAATTCAGTAGTGTTCCGCAAGTCATCGAAACTCAATAAACTCAGTCCATGTTCAGTTCAGTTAAATAGAACAATCAGTAACAGTTCAGTTAATTCTAGTATGAACTAGGAAATCAGTTCAGTATAATCAGTTCAGTGTCATTCAGTTGGGAGTAGGATTCAGCACTAAGCAAACCCAAGGATAGGAACTCACCTGCTAGTAGAGGGTGTGATTCTTAGAAGCAGTCCTTGCGTTCCAGAACTATATAGCCAGCATAGGTTGAGACATCAATACCTGTCAGTTGGGGGTTGATGAGGTGGCTTAACCTGTTAGATGAGGGTTCCCACCATTCTTATTAGAGTATATGCCAGATGAGGGTCACTCACAGCTTGTCCTTACCAGTGGCTCGGTATTGACATCCTTCCAATCAGGGCAGAGATTGGACCCTAGATTAGCTATTATAGCGTATTTGAGGCATGTTGGTTAGATAACTACTTCCCACAATTTTAGTATCAATCTCAGTAAAAGAACTCAGATAGTTCTTCAAGATATCAGGACTGTCAGATACAGTCAACTCAGATACAGTGCGGAACTCAGCTAGTTCCATCAGATTTAGGACTGTTAGATACAGTCATTCATGCTATCAATTATCAAAACTCATATTATCAGATATATCAATTATCAGAATTCAGTTATCATTCACGATATGTTATCAGTAAATACATGTCATCAGTATTCATACTCAATAGTTATGTAATCATGAGCTCAGTTTTAGGATTGTTATATACGGTCAATCAAATCAGTACTTCATAATCAGAACTATCAGAAACAATCATTCCTTTATCAGTAATATAGTATCAGTCTCCCAGTATTCAGTAATACAGTATCAGTTCCTCACTTATTAGTGAATCACATATCAATATCAGTAAACTTAGTCATTTAGTATCTCAATATCAGTAAACTCAGTCATTTAGTATCTCAGCATCAGTAAACTCATGTTGTCAGTAGTCAGACTCAGTAGTCAGTATCACCACGAGTTTAGTTGTAGTTACATATGTATGTATGTATGTATGTATGTATATATGTATGTATGTATGTATGTATATATTCTCACGTTCATATCAGTCAGCATTGCTCATGCATATAAAACCCTTTGTATTTAGCCTACCTCACTCGTATACTCAGTATATTCATTCGTACTAACGCATTCGCGCTATGGTATTTTATTTGATGCCATAGGTATAGAGGCATGAGTTTCAGAGCAGCAGTAGCATTGCAGATTTCAGCAGTCAGTGCTCCTCTTTATTCGAGGACAATATTATTATTACTTTATTATAGTATTTTAGATTAGTTTTTCAGTTCATGGAGTTAGTTGGAGACATGTTCCTTCAACTCCTTATTCAGTTCAGTTAGAGACTTTCGAACTAGATGTCAGATTAGATGTTCAGACTTCAGTATTTATGTTTCTTTTTGGTATTGTTATACCATGTTTTTCAGATATGTATCAGTATTGAACCTTATGGCCTTACAGTTCATGTTTCCGCATATTTTATGAGATATTATACAGTTTACAGGTACATATATCATCATGGGTTAGCTTGTGGTCCTTCGAGGTCATGAGCACCGTGTAGCATTTCGGTTCAGAAAATTGAGGCGTTACACACGCACATGGTACATGTTCAACTCAATAGGATCATCATAGACTTCCAACCAAACAATAGCATGAATTCAATTTTTAAACCAACAAGTACAAGAGTCACAAAAATGAGACTAAGAGTCTTAAAAAGTAGTAATTCTCACAATTCACATGCCTTTACAAACAAACCCACTTGCATCATGTAATAAAAATAGCACCAACAAGAATATCTCACTTATTCGTAACCTAAAAAATTTTAAATTGAGCCAAAATTTGGGAATTTCCCCATCCCACACTTAAAAATCTACTTTGTCCCCAAAGTGAACTTTTAAAGTAAGAGATAGAAATACTCCCTGAGGCCTCTAGGCTTAGCTGGTAGTATCTTCACATAAATGAGATCCATGCAACCCCACACTTAATATTTGGCATGCTTCAAGATTTTCGGTATTCAGACTTTCCATTAACCTATGACTCAACTAAAAACAAAAAACTACATGAAATAAAAAAACTAAAAACTGAAAATAAAACATACCTTAGCTTGGGTTGCCTCCCAAGAAGCACCTAATTTAGTGTCGTGGCTCGACCCAAATCAACTTTTTCCTCCACCGTGAACATATAAATTTCACCCCCAACTTAGCATCCATCTTCTTGCCTCACTCATAAGGAGGTGGTACAAAGATTAAGAAGCCGAGTAATGGATTGATCATTGTAAACCACTCAGATTTAAAGTGAGGTGTGTTTTTATGTTGTTTGTCTAGTATAAAATCAAGAATATAGGACTATGTTCCTCACCTTCACACTCATCTACAATTTTAAATGATTTCACATACAAGATATCATCTAAACATAACGTAGAAAAATTCTTTGAATGAGGCCCAACCAATCCTACTTCAAAATTTACACTATTTACTACACACTCACTTTTATTCATCTTCTCAATGTCAGTCTTTAGATAAAGATGACAATCGAGTGACTGCGGTTCTTGTGTTTTCTCCACAAATTAGCTAATGTTCTTCTCATATTTTTCTTTGCTTAGCCACTGTAGACATGGTGGTAGTGAAAATTCCTCAGCCTGTTCAATAATTTTAGTTTTTGAGTACTCGAACTTCCTCGAATTATCTGCAACTTCATCTACAATAGGTTGGGACATAACTTGAGGTCTTATGTTTTGTGTTCCTGCAATATGGCCAAGCTACAACTCCAAATTTATTTGCACCATCTGTTGATTATTTAATTATTCTTGAAATTTCATATGATTTGCCAGTATCTGCTTTATCATCTCCTCTATGCTACTGATCGATATGGTAGCTTGATTACTTTGGACTTGCTGCTGGTTGGTCTATGAATGAATTTGTGACTGAGTCAACCCCGTTTGATTGTAGTAGTTTATATAATTTTGCAATTGATCATATCCTACAAACATTATTGAATCAGGATTTCTAGCACACATATCTTCAGAATGATTTTTTTTTGCCAAGAAAGTATTTTATTTATTAATAATTGAATAAAAAGATCAAATTGGATCTAGAGATCCTGAAAATGAAAAAGAAGTAATGTAGAAATATCTTTAGAATGATCACTTTTACCACAAGACAAACACCAAATTGCATTCTGTTCCTCAGATAGAACAGTATCCACATCATATTGTGAAGGTCCCGTCCATGCTCTTCCATCAAAATCTGGACAATAAGCCTCACGATGTGGTCCCCCACAAAAATAGCAAGAATCGTCATCACTCGAAAACCATCTATCCCAGGCTGACATCTCAAGAGAAGTATGAAAAAAGAAAAATAAAGAAGATAAAAATAAACTACACAAAAACTATTTACAACTCAATATAAAGAAACTAAAATTAAGGTAGTTGCCTAATAACAAGTCCCCGGCAACGGTGCCAAAAAGTTGACAGGGCCCAAGTACACATGCAAGTTTATGTGGTCTTATCAAGTAATAGAGTGGCTTCAAGAAAGCCCAAGTATCGATCTCTCAGGGACTTGCGTTCGCCGCCTATCTTATTCTAGTTTAACTAATTTAAGAGTGTAGCAAATAGAGCTGTAATTTTGTAAATTAAAACAAAACTAATCCAATGCATAAAATAAAATACTTGAAACAATAAATGAGTAAAGCCTGGGGTTAAGGCATTTTGAACAATCATCCAAATCTCTATTCCTATCGCAGTTTAATTGGTTATTGGATTGTTGATTCTCAAGGTTTATGCAATAATTTTAGTCTCCCGACCTCAAATCTTTTATTTATTGAACATTGCATCTACAATTCCCACAGAGATACAACTATTCTTCTAAATCTATGAAGTTATCTTCTTGCAATCGAGTCAAACAAGGCTTCTAGGTATATCCCTATCCTAGATGCTAATTCAAACTCCTTATTTCATAAAAGAGTAAGAACCTTGTTCCCTAATTTATTCATTCTAATCTATGATTCTCCTCCCGGATTGACATATAAATATAGATTTATTCTAATGGTAGCTAATCATCAAAATAGTAGGCTCAAGAAATCAAGAACAATCCAAATGATATTCCAAAATTAAACTACAATAAACAATATCAAAGAGTATTCATGTTTTTTGCCTCAACCCCAGAACAAGGGTATTTAAATTGAATTCAATATAAAAAACAAGTAATAAATCATACCTAAAATGAATCTTCAAGTGAAGAAGTTGAAAAAATAATCTATGAACCCTAAAATGGAGGTTTTTGAGCTTCTCCGCCGCTTCTGCAGATCGTCCAAGCCTCTCCTAAATATTCTTCACGTTTTTCCTTTTATACTGGACCAAAATTAACCTAGGGGAATAAGCAAGGAGTTTCCCTGGTAAATCCACCGCTCTAACCAAGGTGTGGCCCTGGAAATCGCCCAGGCTCACTGGAAGTTGCAGCTGAAATTTTGGCTAAGTGTTGGAAGCCCCGCGATAAGCGAGGCGCCACACTGTGGATCGCCTAAGGAGCACCACGCGCCTATTCTTCATAAAATTGAGTCTATTATGAATCCATTAGTGTTTTTAAGAAGTATATATAATTTTTCACGCTCCCAAAATGGATAAATATATTTCAGGACTCCAAAAGGAGTTAATTTTTGCATTGTGGTTTCGTTGAGCCATTCCGAGCCTTCTTGAGTTATTTCCACTTGATTTGAAGCTTTTATATCCTTAATATATCATCATTATCCATTCATAAAGCATCCTAAAGAATTAAAAAAACACAATATAGAGCTCAAAACCACACAACATCCAAGATGGTGAACTAGAAACATGAGCTAAGCATAGGCTAAATGGACTTTGATCTTTAGCTTATTGTTTTGACACTTGTTTTGATCCAGTTGACCCTTGAAGATTATAAATAAGTTGTTTAATATATAAATACATAATAACAACCTTAGTAACTCATTAAAACACATTTGAACCCAACACAATAGACTAGACAAACACCTAGCTCAAGCTAGTCACACTAGTTTTCTCGGTTGAACTCTTAATGCTCAATTTGAATCAAAACTCATGTGAAAACGCTATTAAACATTGTAAGCATGCACTTTGACTCTTAGATTTGGATTTATATCATTAGTATCACTTTATTCACATGAATCATACTTAAAACAAGGCTAAAATGCCTAAAATAGCAAGGCTAGAATGCAAAAATTCATCCAACATCATTTGTCCACCCAAAAAGCCACAGAAATTTAAACGGACTACATTGGGACTATCCCCAACTTCCATAGCATACCTCTCTCAATTTTAGTCCAATATCATGCCCGTACCCCGAGCCCACCCCCAAAACCGTGGGCAATAGCACACCGATTTGGTCTGAAAATGCCCCATTCACGCTGTTTTATCCGTTTGTCCACCCAAATGGCCACAAAAATTTAAACGGACCACTATGGGAAAATACCCAACCTCCTTCACACACCCAGGTCGATTTTTGGCCATATTACGCATGGATCCCAAGCCACTCCCAAAATCGCAGGCTATAGCACATTAATTTGGCCTGAAAATGCCCCGTTCGTGCCGTTTTGCCTGTTTGTCCAACCAATTGGCCACGAAAATTTAAACGAACCACTTGGGGTGATTCCCAACCTCTATGGAATGCCTCGGTCGACTTTTCGCCCACAGTGTGCTCAGACCCTGGGCCCACCCCCAAAATCATGGGCTATAGCACACTGATTTGTCCAAAAAATGCCCCGTTCGCGCTGTTTCTCTTGTTTATCCACCGAAATGGTCCAAAAATTTTAAACTGACCACACTGGGATGATCCCCAACCTCCCTTACATACCCCGATTAATTTTTGACCCACAACATACCCGAACCCCGAGACCATCCCCAAAATGGTGGGCTATAGCATACCGATTTCGCCTGAAAATGCCTCGTTCGCACCGTTTCAGCCATTTGCCGACCCAAATAGCCATGAAAATTTAAGCGGATCACACTGGGATTATACCCAACCTCCCTGGTATGCCCTAGTAGATTTTCATACACAGCATGCCCGGACCCTAGGCCCACCCCCGAAATCGTGGGCTATAACTCACCGATTTAGCCTGAAAATGCCCCATTCGCGCTGTTTCACCCGTTTGTCCACCCAAATGGCCACAAAAATATAAATGGACCATATTGGGAAGATCCCTAACCTCTAAGGCATGCCTCTATTGATTTTCATCTTACAGCACGCACGGACCTCGGGCCCACCCCCAAAACCGTGGGCTATAGCACACCGATTTGATCAGAAAAAGCCCTGTTCGCGCTGTTTTGCCCGTTTGTTCACACAAATGGCTGAACAATACTAGAATGATATCAAACCTCCCTGGCATACCCTAGTCGATTTTTGGCCAACAACACGTCTGGACCCTGGGTCCACCACCAAAATCATAGGCGATAGCACACCGATTTGGCCCGAAAATGCCACGTTCATGCCATTTTATCCATTTGTCCACCCAAATGGCCACAAAAATTTAAACGGACCACACTGGGATGATTCCCAATCTCTCTGGCATGCCCCTGTCGATTTTTAGCCCACAGCATGCCCGAACCGCGGGCCCACCCCTAAAACCATGGGCTATTACACAATTTTTTGTCTGAAAAATGCCCCATTCCCATCGTTGTGCCCGTTTGTCCACCCATATGGACACAAAAATTTAAATAGACCATACTAGGATGATCCCCAACCTCCCTGGCACGCTTCGATCAATTTTTGGCCCACAGCACTCTCGAACCTCAGGCCCACCCCCGAAATCGTAGGCTATAGCACAATGATTTGGCCTGAAAACACCCTGTTTGCGCCGTTCTGCCCATTTGTCCACCCAAATGTCCATAAAAATTTAAACCGACCACACTGGGAAAATCCCCAACATCTCTAACAAGACCTGGTCGATTTTCAGCCCACAGCACGCCCGAACCCTGGGGCTACCCCAAAAACCATGGGCTGTAGCAAATCGATTTAGATAAAAAATGTCCTAGTCGAGCCGTTTCGTTCATTTTTAAACCCAAATGGCTGCAAAAATTTAAACAGGTCACATTGAGATGATCCTCAACCTCCCTGGCACGCCTCGATTGATTTTTGGCAAACAACATGCCTGGACCTCGGGCCCACCCCCGAAATCGTGGGCTATAGCATATTGATTTTGCTCGAAAATGTCCTATTCACACTGTTTTTTTCGTTTGTCCACCCAAATGGACATGATAATTTAAACGAACCAAATTGGGATGATCCCCTACCTCCCTGGCATGCCTCGATCAATTTTTGGCCCACAGCACACCCAAACCTCGAGCTCACCCCCAAAACCATGGGCGATAGCACACCGATTTGGCTCGAAAATGCCTTGTTCGGGCTGTTTCACCCATTTGCCACAAAAATTTAAACCGACCACACTGGGATGATACCCAACCTCCTGACATGCCTTAGTTAATTTTCGGCCCCCAACACGCCCAAACCCCAGGGCCACCCCCAAAACCATGGGCTGCAGCACACCGATTTAGCCCGAAAATGTCCATGTCATGCCGTTTTGCTCTTTTATCCACATAAATGGCCGCAGAAATTTAAATAGACTACATAGGACTATCCCCAACCACCATGGCATACCCCGATCGATTTTCGATCCACAGCATGCCCGAACCCCGATCCCACCCCCGAAATCGTGGCTATAGCACACCGATTTGGCCAGAAAATGCCATGTTCGCACCCTTTTGCCCGTTTGTCCACCCAAAAGCCACAAAAATTTAAATGAGCCATACTGGGATGATCCTCAACCTCCCTGGCATGCCTCGATAGATTTTCGACACACAATATGCTCGAACCCCGGGCCCACTCCCAAAATCGTGGACTATAGTATAATGATTTGGCCCGAAAATGCCCCATTTGCCCCATTTCGCTCGTTTGTCCACCCAAATGGCCACAAAAATTTAAACGGACCATACTGGGCCCACCACCTTAATCGGTGATACTGAATTTGTAATCTGCTATTTTATGAGAGAATAACCTATTCCCCAAACTGATGTTCGTTTATATTATTTTTTTGATTTCGAGAACAAATTGGGTTCTTTTTTCTGGGCACTCAAACTTCACACGCCTTTCGTTAAGAAAGTCGCATACACCTTGCTTATTTTTTCAAACATAGCCTTGATGGGAAATTCTTTTTCATTGCCAAACATTGAATTCACCGATTCAGTTATGTTTGATGTCATAATATTGTACCTATACAAAAGAATCCCTTAGTACGACATCATACTAAACTTGTAAATCCAACAAGACATTAAATTCATAAAAATGTACCTATCTGCTGGATAGAATGCCCGGCTCCATATCTCAAAACCGTCATGCGTGAGAAATTCTTCTACCTTGGGATTCACATCTGCTATTTGATTGAAATGGTCTAAAAACTCCTCTCTACTATATGATTTAGCTGCTCTGTAAAAAAGAGTGATGACCCTTTCGTTGTGATAGTTGTTTCGAATGTTCTCTCCAAGATGCCTGATGCAACAACCAAAGTAAGCTGAAGTAAAGAAAAGTCAACCCATCTTTGGAATACTTGGATGACTATCCGATACAAAACATAACTTTTTGGTATCTTCAACGTAGCTTTGCAATTGTTCGAATAAAAATCCATAAGAGGCATCACATTCCTTGTCCGCTACACAAAAAGTGATAGAAAAGATGTGATTCTATGCATCCTGCACCACCATCGCTAGCAGAACTCCATTATACCTGCTCCTCAAGAAGGTACCGTCGAGGCTATGCCTTTCCTCAAATGCGAAAAACCTTGAATACAAGCACCATAGGATTAAAAATTTAGTATCAATGGACTACACTGCAACGATCCCCAACCTCCATGGCTCACCCCAATTGATTTTCGGCCCACAGTACACCCAGAACCTTGGCCCACCCCCGAAACCACGAGCTATAGCACACCGATTTGACCCAAAAATGCCCCATTCGTGTCATTTTGCCTGTTTGTCAACCCAGATGGCTACAAAAATTTAAACGAACCACACTGGGACAATCCCTAACATTCCTAGCATGCCCCGATCAATTTTTCTCCCATAGAACACCCGGACCCTAGGCTCACCACTGAAATCGTGGGCTATAGCACATCAATTTGGCCCGAAAACTCCCTATTCATGCTATTTTGCTTGTTTGTCCATCCAAATTGCCACGAGAATTTAAACGGACCACACTGGCAAGAGTCCCAACCTCACTGGCATGCCTCGGTCAATTTTTGGCCTACAAAATTCCCGAACCCCTCGTCCACCCCCAAAATCATAGCCTATAGCACACCACTTTAGCCTAAAAATGCCCCTTTCACGCCGTTTCGTATGTTTGTCCACCCAAATAGCCACAAAAATTTAAATGAACTATATTAGGATGATCCTTAATGTCCCTGGCATGCCCCAATCAATTTTTGGCTACCAGAACGACCGAACCACGGGACCACTCCCAAAACTGTGGGCTATAGCATACTGATTTGGCCCAAAAACTCCCCGTTCGAGCTGTTTTGCCCGTTGGTCCACCCAAATGGCCACTAAAATATAAATAGACCACACTGGGATGATTCTCACCCTCCCTGGCATGTCCCAGTCGATTATTAGCACACAGTATGTTCGAATCCCGAGCCCACCCCTAAAAGTGTGGGTTATAAAACACCGATTTGGCCGAAAAACACACCATTCGCGCCGTTTTACCCATTTGTCCAACCAATTGGCCAGGAAAATTTAAATGGACCATACTGGGATGATCCCCAACCTCCCTGGAATACACCGACCGATTTTTGACCTACAGCATGCTTGGATCAAGCACCCAACCCCAAAACTGTGGGCTATATCATACGTTTTGGCTCGAAAACATCTCATTCCCGTTGTTTCACCCATTTATCCACCCAAATGGCCACAAAAATTTAAACGAACCATACTAGGATGATCTCTAACCTCCCTGGCATGCCCCAGTCAATTTTTTTCCGACAGCACGCTTGGACCCCAGGCTCACCCCTAAAACTGTGGGCTATAGCACACCGATTTTGCCAAAAAATGCCCCGTCCGTGCTGTTTTGCCCGTTTGTCCACCCAAATGACCACAAAAATTTAAAAACACCATACTGGGATGATCCCTTAACTCCCTAGCATGCCTCAATCGATTTTTGGCTCATATCATGCCAGAATTCTGGGCCCACCCTCGAAACCATAGGCTATAGCACACCAATTTGGCCTAAAAATACTTCGTTCGTGCCGTTTCTCCCGTTTATCCACCCAAATGGAAACCAAAAGTTAAAAGGACCATACTGGGATAATACCCAACCTTTTTGGCATACCTCGATTGAATTTTGACCCACAACACGCTTGAACCCCGGGCCAACCCCTAAAATCGTGGGCTATAATGCTCTGGATTTGCCAAAAATATGCCAAAAAGTTAAACGGACTATGCTCGGATGATACCCAACCTCCCTTGTATGCCTCAATTGATTTTTGACCCCCAGCATGCCGTACCCGAGCCCACCCTTAAACTGTGGGCTACAACACACCAATTTGGCCCAAAAATGCTGCGTATGCGCCATTTCGCCCATTTGTCCACCCAAATATCCACAAAAATTTAAACGGACCACAATGGATTGATTCCCAACCTCCCCAAAAACCCCCGATCAATTTTCAACCTACAACAAGCCCGAACCCAGGCCCACCCCCAAAATCGTGGGCAATAGCACACCAATTTGGCCCTAAAATACCCCGTTCATGCTGTTTTGCCCGTCTATGATCCCAAATGATCATAAAAATTTAAACGAACTACACTGGGATAATCCACAACCGCCCTGGCATACCTTGATCAATTTTTTACCCACATCACGTATGGACCCCGGGCCACCTTTGAAACCGTGGTCTATAGCTTACCCATTTGGCCCAAAAATGCCACATTCATGCTTTTTCGTCCGTTTATCCACCCAAATGGCCATACAAATTTAAATGGACCACAATGGGATGATCCCCAACCTTACTAGCATACCTCAATCAATTTTTGGCCATAACACGCTCGGACACCGGCTCACTCCCAAAACCGCGGGCTATAGCACATTAATTTGGCCCAAAAATTCCCCGTTCACGCTGTTTTGCTTGTTTGTCCACCTAAATGGCCACAAAAAGTTAATCTGACCATACTGGGATGATCTCCAACCTTCCTAAAATGCCTCGTTCGATTTTCGGCCCACAGTACGCTCAGACCTTAGGCCAACCCTCAAAATCGTGGGCTATAGCACACCGATTTAGTTTAAAAATGCCCCATTCACGCTGTTTTGCCCTTTTATCTATTTAAATGACCACAACAATTTAAACCGACCACACTGGGATGATCTCCAACCTTCCTGACATGCTTCGATCGATTTTCAGCCTGCAGCATGCTCGACCCCCGGGCCCATCCCCAAAACTGTGGGCTATAGCACATCGATTTATCTTGAAAATGCCCCGTTCGCATTGTTTTGCCCATTTGTCCATCCAAATAGCCACAGAAGTTTAAACGGCCCATACTGGGATTATCCTCAACCTCCATGGCATGCCTAGGTTAATTTTTAGCCCACATCATGCTCGAAACCCGGGCTTACCCCTAAAATCGTAGGCTATAGCACAATGATTTGGCCCAAAAATGCCTCGTTCGCGCCATTTTACCTATTTGTCCACCCAAATGGTCTCAAAAATTTAAACAGACCACATAGGGACAATCCCAACCTCCCTGCCAAGCCCCAGTTGATTTTTGGCATACAGCACGCCTTGACCTCGGGCCCACCCCCAAAATCGTGGGCAATAGTACACTGATTTGGCTCAAAAATACCCCGTTCGTTCTGTTTTGCCCATTTGTCCACCCAGATGGCTACAAAATTTAAACGACCTATACTGGGACGATCCCACACCTCCCTGGCACTCCTCGATCAAATTTTGGCCAACAACCCGCCTGAACCTCGGGCCCACCCATAAAACCGTAGGCTATAGCACTCATATTTGGCCCAAAAATGCCCTATTTGTATCGTTTTGCCTGTTTATCCACCCAAATAGCCATAAAAATTGAAACGGACCACATTGAGATGATCCCCAACCTCCCTGGCATGCCCCGGTCAATTTTTGTTCCACAGCATGCCCAGACCCCGAGGCCACTACCAAAACCATGGGCAATAGCATACTGTTTTTCCTAAAAATGCCACGTTTGCGCCGGTGTGCCCGTTTGTACACCAAATGGCCATGGAAATTTAAGCGAACCACACTGGGATGATTAAAACCTCCCTGGTATACCTCAAATGATTTTTGACCCACAGGAAGCCTGAACCCCGGGCCCTCCCATAAAACCGTGGGCTATAGCAAATCGATTTGGCCAGAAAATGCCCCTTTAGTGCTGTTTCGCCCCTTTGTCCACCCAAATGGCCATAAAAATTTAAACGGACAACACACTGGAATGATCCTCAACCTTCCTGCCACACCCCGAATAATTTTTTAGCCCACATCACGCCCGGACCTCAGACCCACCCCCAAACCCGTAGGCTATAGCACAACTATTTGGCCTGAAAACGTCCCGATTGCGTTGTTTCGCTCGTTTGTCCACCCAAATGGCCACAAAAATTTAAACTGAACACAATGGAATGATACCCAACCTCCCTGACATGTGTTGATCAATTTTTTGAACCACAGCATGCCCAAACCCCGAGCCTTTTCCCAAAATCATGGGATGTACACTGATTTTGCCCGAAAATACCCCGGTCGTGCCTTTTTGCCCGTTTGTAGTCCCAAATGGCCATAAAAATTAAAAAAGACCATACTGGGATGATCCCTAACCTCCCTGGTATGCCTCAATCAATTTTTGGTACACAACACGCTCGGACCCTGGGCCTACCCTCGAAACCGTGGGCTAGCTCACCAATTTGGCCCAAAAATGCCCCGTTTGTGCCATTTCGCCTGTTTGTCGACCCAAATGGCTACAAATATTTTAACAGACCATACTGAGATGATTTCAAATCTCCCTAGCATGTCATGGTCAATTTTTGGCCTATAGAACGCCTGGATACCGAGCCCACCCCAAAACAGTGGGTTATAGCACAACGATTTTGCCCGAAAATGCCCCGTTCACGCCGTTTCACCACTTTGTCCACCCAAATAGCCACGAAAATTTAAACAGACCACACTGGATTATACCCAACAACCCTGGCATGCCCCAGTCAATTTTAGGTCCAAAGCACGCTCGGACCCTGGGTCCACCCCCAAAATCATGTGCTGTAGCACACCGATTTGGCACGAAAATACTCCATTCGCGCCGTTTCGCCCTTTTGGCCACATAAATGGCCACAAAAATTTAAACGGACCACACTAGGATGATCCCCAACCTCCCTGGCATGCCCCAGTCAATTTTTGGCTCACAGCACGCCCGGAACCCAGGCGCACCCCCAGAACTGTGGGCTGTAGCACCCAAATGGCCTGTTTGTCCATTTCGCCTGTTTGTCCACCCAAATGGCCACAAAGATTTTAACGGACAACACTGGGATGATCCCCAACCTTCCTGGCACACCGTGGTCAATTTTGGCTGACAGAACTCCTGAACCCCTGCCCCACCCCAAAACCGTGGGCTATATAGCACTCCAATTTTGCCCGAAAATGCCCCGTTCACGCCGTTTCGCCGGTTTGTCCACCCAAATCGCCACAAAAATTTAAACAGACTACACTGGGATGATACCCAACAACTCTGGCATACCCCAATCGATTTTAGGCCCAAAGCACACCAGGACCCTGGGTCCACCCCCAAAACTGTAGGCTGTAGCACATCGATTTGGCTCGAAAATACCCCATTCGCCACGTTTTGTTCTTTTTCCCACTTAAATGGCTACAAAAATTTAAACGGACCACACTAGGATGATCCCCAACCTCCCTGACATGCATTGATCAATTTTTGGCCCACAGCATGCCTGGACACCAGGCCCACCCCCAGAACCGTGGGCTGTAGCATACCAATTTTGTTTGAAAATACCCTGTTCACGCTGTTTTGTCCTCTTTTCCATGCAAATGACCACAAAAATTTAAACAAACCACGCTAGGGCGATCCACAACCTCCCTGGCATGCCCTAATCGATTTTCATCCCACAGCACGCCTGGACCCCGGGCCCTCTCCCGAAAGAGTGTGCTATAGCACAATAATTTGCCCCTAAAATGCCCCATTCACGCTGTTTTGCCCGTTTGTCCTACCAAATGGCTAAGAAAATTTAAACAAACCATACTGGGACAATCCCCAACTTCCCTAGCATGCCCAGGTCAATTTTTGCCCCATAGCACGCCTGGACCTCGGGTCCACCCCGGAAATCGTGGGCTATAACATACAGATTTTGCTCGAAAATGCCTTGTTCGTGCCATTTTGCCTGTTCATCCACTTAAATAGCCAAAAAAATTTAAACGGACCACACAGGGATAATCCCAAACCTCCTTGGCACGCCCCAATTGATATTTGGACCATAGCACGACCGGACCCAGGGCCTAACCCAAAACCGTGGGCTATAGCACACATATTTGGCCTGAAAATGCCCCGTTTGCACCGTTTCACCCATTTTTACACCCAAATGGCCATAGAAATTTAAACGGACCACACTGGGATGATCCCCGACTTCCTAGGCATATCCCAATTGATTTTTGACCCACCGCACGCCTGGACCCCAGGCCCACCACCAAAACCATGGGCTATAGCACATCGATTTCGCTCGAAAATGCCACATTTGCGCTGTTTCACCCGCTTACACTTAAATGACCACGAAAATTTAATCGGACCATACTGGGACGATCCCCAACCTTCCTAAAATGCCTCATTCAATTTTTGGCCCACAGTACGCTCAGACCTTGGGCCAACCCTCAAAATCGTGGGCTATATCACACCGATTTAGTTTAAAAATGCCCCATTCACGCTGTCTCTCCCTTTTATCCATTTAAATGACCACAAAAATTTAAATCGACCACACTAGGATGATCTCCAACCTTCCTGAAATGCTCCGATCAATTTTCAGCCTACAGCATGCCCGACCTCCGGGCCCACCCCCAAAACTGTGGGCTATAGCACATCGATTTATCCTGAAAATGCCCCGTTCGCATTGTTTTGCCCATTTGTCCATCCAAATAGCCACAGAAGTTTAAACGGCCCTGGTATGCCTAGGTTAATTTTTAGCCCACATCATGCTCGAAACCCGGGCTCACCCCTAAAATCGTAGGCTATAGCACAATGATTTGGCCCAAAAATGCCTCGTTCGCGCTGTTTTACCTATTTGTCCACCCAAATGGTCTTAAAAATTTAAACAGACCATACTGGGACAATCCCCAACCTCCCTGACAAGCCCCAATTGATTTTTGGCACACAGCACGCCTTGACCTCGGGACCACCCCCAAAATCGTGGGCAATAGTACACTGATTTGGCTCAAAAATACCCCGTTCATTCTATTTTGCCCATTTGTCCACCCAGATGGCCACAAAAATTTAAACGGACTATAATGGGACGATCCCACACCTCCCTGGTACTCCTCGATCGATTTTTAGCCCACAACACGCCTGAACCTCGGGCCCACCCATAAACCGTAGGCTATAGCACTCATATTTGGCCCAAAAATGCCCTATTTGCGTCGTTTCGCCTGTTTATCCACCCAAATAGCCATAAAAATTTAAACGGACCACATTGGGATGATCCCCAACCTCCCTGGCATGCCCCGGTCAATTTTTCTTCCACAGCACGCCCAGACCCCGAGTCCACTACCAAAACCGTGGGTAATAGCACACTGTTTTTCCTAAAAATGCCATGTTCGCGCCGTTGTGCCCGTTTGTACACCAAATGACCATGGAAATTTAAACAGACCACACTGGGATGATTAAAACCTCCCTGGTATACCTCAAATGATTTTTGACCCACAGGACGCCTGAACCCCGGGCCCTCCCCTAAAACCGTGGGCTATAGCAAATCGATTTGGCTAGAAAATGCCCCTTTAGTGCCGTTTCGCCCCTTTGTCCACCCAAATGGCCATAAAAATTTAAACGAACAACACACTGGAATGATCCTCAACCTTTATTCCACACCCCGAATGATTGTTTAGCCCATATCATGCCCGGACCTCAGACCCACCCCCGAATTCGTAGGCTATAGCACAACGATTTGGCCTGAAAAGGTCCCAATTGCGTTGTTTCGCTCGTTTGTCCACCCAAATGGCCACAAAAACTTAAAATAAACACACTGGGATGATACCCAACCTCCCTGACATATGTTGATCAATTTTTCAAACCACAGCACGCCCGAAACTCAAGCCTTTTCCCAAAATCATGGGCTGTACACTGATTTTGCCCGAAAATACCTCGGTCGTACCTTTTTGCCTGTTTGTAGTCCCAAATGGCCATAAATATTTAAAAAGACCATATTGGGATGATCCCTAACCTCCCTGTCATGCCCCAATCAATTTTTGGTACACAACACGCTTGGACCCTGGGCCTACCCTCGAAACCGTGGGCTAGCTCACCAATTTGGCCCGAAAATGCCCTGTTTGTGCCATTTCGCCTGTTTGTCGACCCAAATGTCTACAAATATTTTAACAAACCATACTGGGATGATCTCCAATCTCCCTAGCGTGTCATGGTCAATTTTTGGCCTATAGAACGCCTGGATACCGAGCCCACCCCAAAACAGTGGGCTATATAGCACAACGATTTTGCCTAAAAATGCCCCGTTCACGCCGTTTCACCAGTTTGTCCACCCAAATAGCCATGAAAATTTAAACAGACCACACTGGATTATACCCAACAACCCTGGCATGCCCCAGTCAATTTTAGGTCCAAAGCACGCCCGGACCCTAGGTCCACCCCAAAATCATGGGCTGTAGCACACCGATTTGGCACGAAAATACTCTGTTCGCGCCGTTTCGCCCTTTTGGCCACATAAATGGAAACAAAAATTTAAATGGACCACACTAGGATGATCCCCAACCTCCCTGGCATGGCCCGGTCAATTTTTGGCCCATAGCATGCCCGGACCCCAGGCGCACCCCCAGAACTGTGGGCTGTAGCACCCAAATGGCCTGTTTGTCCATTTCACCTGTTTGTCCACCCAAATGGCCAAAAAAATTTTAACGGACAACACTGGTATGATCCCCAACCACCCTGGCACACCGTGGTTAATTTTGGCCCACAGAACTCCTGAACCCCTGGCCCACCCCAAAACCGTGGGCTATATAGCACACTAATTTTGCCCGAAAATGCCCCGTTCGCGCCGTTTCGCCGGTTTGTCCACCCAAATCGCCACAAAAATTTAAACAGACTACACTGGGATGATACCCAACAACTCTGGCATGCCCCGATTGATTTTAGGCCCAAAGCACGCCAGGACCCTGGGTCCACCCCCAAAACCGTGGGCTGTAGCACATCGATTTGGCTCGAAAATACCCCATTTGCCATGTTTTGCCCTTTTTCCCACTTAAATGGCTACAAAAATTTAAACGGACCACACTAGGATGATCCCCAACCTCCCTGACATGCCCCGATTAATTTTTGGCCCAGAGCATGCCTAGACACCAGGCCCACCCCCAGAACCGTGGGTTGTAGCACACCAATTTTGTCCGAAAATGCCCTATTCGCGCTGTTTTGTCCTCTTTTCCATGCAAATGACCACAAAAATTTAAACAGACCAATTTTGTCTGAAAATGCCCCATTCGCGTCGTTTTACCCATTTATCCAGCTAAATAGCCATAAAAATTTAAACGAACCACACTAGGATGATCCCTAACCTCCCCGACATGACCTAGTCGAGTTTTTACCCACAGCATGCCTAAAACCCGAGCCCACCCCAAAACTGAGGGATATAGCACACCGATTTGGCCCGAAAATGCCACATTTTTACCATTTTACCCGTTTGTCCACCCAAATGGGCAGAAAAATTTAAATGAATCACTTTGGGATAATCCCAACCTCCCTGGCATGTCCCGATAAATTTTTGGTCCACAACACGTCTAGACCCCGGGCCCACCCACAAAACCATGGGCTATAGAACATCGATTTAGCCTGAAAATGCCTTATTCGGGAGGTTTCGCCCGTTTGTCCCCCAAATGGCAAGGAAAATTTAAACAGACCATACTGGGATGATCCTCAACCTCCTTGGAATGCCCCAATCGATTTTCAACCCACAGCACGCCTGGACCCCGGGCCCAACCCAAAACCATGGGCTATAGCACACCGATTTGGCCCAAAAATACTTCGTTCGTGCTGTTTCGCCCATTTTTTCTGCCCAAATGGTGCATAAACTTAAGAGGACAACACTGGGACGATCCCCAACCTCCTTGGCACGCCCTGGATGATTTTTAACCTATAGCACGCCCGAACCATATGCCCAACCCCAAAATCGTGGGCTATGGCACACCGATTTGGCCTGAAAATGCCTCGTTCATGCCGTTTCACATGTTTGTCCACCCATATGGCCAAAAAAATTTAAACGGAACACACTGGAACGATCCCCAACTTCTCTGGCATGCCCCGGTTGATTTTTGGCCCACAGCACGCCTGGACCCATAGCCCACCCCCAAAACTGTGGCCTATAACACACCAATTTAGCCCCAAAATGCCTCATTCATGCCGTTTTGAAAGTTTGTCCACCTAAAGGGCCGCAAAAATTTAAACGGACTATACTGGGATGATCTCAAACCTCTCTGGCATGCCCCGATCGATTATTGGCCTACAGCATGCCTGAACCTAGGGCCCACCCCCGAAACCATTGGTTATAGCACAATAATTTTTCTCGAAAATGCCCAATTCACGCCGTTTCGCTCGTTTGTCCACCCAAATGGCCATGATAATTTAACCAAACTACACTGGACAATCCCCAAACTCCCTGGCATGCCCCATTCAATTTTTGGGCCGCAGCACACCCGAACCCCAGGCCCACCCCAATACCATAGGTTATAACACACCGATGTGGCTCAAAAATACCCCATTCGCGCCGTTTTGCACATTTTTCCACCAAAATGGTCATGAAAATTTAAACGAACCACACTGGGATGATCCCCAACCTCACTAGTTTGATTTTAAACCAAAAGCACGCCCGGACCTAAGACCACCCTCGAAACTGCAGGCTAGAACACAATGATTTAGTCTGAAAATGGCCCGTTCGTGTCGTTTTGCCCTTTTCTCCACCCAAATAACCACAAAAATTTAAACGAACCACACTGGGATGATCCCCAAACTACCCGACATTCCCTAGTCAATTTTTGACCCACAGCATACCCGGAACCCGAGCCCACCCCCGAAATCGTGGGCTATAGCACAACGATTTGACCAGAAAATGCCCCGTTTTTGCAGTTTCACCTGTTTGTCCACCCAAATGGCCATAAAAATTTAAACGAACCACTCTGGAAAGATCCCAACCTCCCTAGCATGCCTCGGTCGATTTTTGGCCAACAACATGTCTGGACCCCAGGCCCATCCATGAAATCATGGGTTATAGCACACCGATTTAGCTTGAAAATGCCTTATTCGTGACGTTTTGCCCGTTTATCCACCCAAATGGCCATAAAAATTTAAGCGGACCACACTGGGATGATCCCCAACCTCCTTGGCATGGCCCAATTAATTTTTGTCCTACAGCATGCCCGGCCCCTGGGCCGAACCCAAAACTGTGGGCTAAAGCACATTGATTTAGCTCGAAAATGCCCAGTTCACACTGTTTCGCCCATTTTCCCACCCAAATAGCCACAAAAATTTAAACGGACCACACTGGGACAATCCCCAACCTACCTGGAATGTTGTGGTCGATTTTCGTCCCACAACACGCCCGCACCCTAGGCCCATCCTTGAAACCAGGGGCTATAGCACACTGATTTGGCCTAAAAATTCCTTGTTCGTGCTGTTTAGCCTGTTTTTTCCACTCAAATGGCCATATAAATTTAAACAGACCATACTGGGATGATCCCCAATCTCCCTGGTATGCCCTAGATGATTTTTCGCCTACAACACTCCTTGACCCTATGCCTAACCCCAAAACCATGGGCTATAGAATACCGATTTGGCACGAAAATTTCCCGTTTGCATCGTTTCGCCCGTTTGTCCACTCAAACGGCCACGAAAATTTAAGCGAAACATACTGGGATGACCCCAACCTCCCTGGCATGCCCCGATCAATTTTATGCCTACAGCACACCCGGACCGCTAGCCCACCCCCGTAACTGTGGCCTATAGCACACTAATTTGTCCCCAAAATGCCCCTTTCACCCCGTTTCACCCGTTTATCCACTGAAACGGCCATAGAAATTTAAATACAAAAATTTAAACAAACTATACTGAGATAATCTCCACCCTCCCTGGCATTCTCCAGTCGATTATCGACCCATAACATGCCCAAACCCCAGGCCCACCCCCAAAATCATGGGTTATAGCATATCGATTTAGCCTGAAAACGCCCGATTCGAGCTATTTCGTCGGTTTGTCCACCCAAATGACACAAAAATTTAAATGAACCACACTGGGACGATTCTCAAAATACCTGGCATGTCCTATTTAATTTTTGGCCCACAGCACGCCTAAAACCCAGGCCCACCCCTGATACCGTGGCCTATAACACATTGATGCGGCTTGAAACTGCCCAGTTCCTATCGTTTCGCCCATTTGTCCACCCAAATGGCCACAAAAATTTAAACGGACCACACAAGGATGATCCCCAACATCCCTGGCATGCCCCGATAGATTTTTGACCCACAGCACGCCCGATCCCTTGGCCTACCCCAAAAACCATGGGATATAGCACACCAATTCAGCCCGAAAATGCCCCGTTCACATCGTTTCACCCGTTTATCCACCCAAATGGCCACAAAAATTTAAGAGGACCACACTGGGACAGTCTCAAAACCCCCAGCATGCCTCAGTCGATATTTACCCACAACACGCTCGGACCCTGGGCCCACCCTCAAAACCGTGGTTATAGCACACCGATTTGGCCGAAAAATGCCCAGTTTATGTTGTTTTGCACGTTTGTCCACCCAAATGGCCACGAAAATTTAAGCGGACCATACTGGGACGATCCCCAACTTCCCTAGAATTCCTCGGTCTATTTTCAGTACATAGCACGCCCGAACCCTAGGCCTACCCCCTAAACTGTGGGTTATAGCACACTAATTTGGCCCAAAAATGCCCCATTCGCATTGTTTATCCACCTAAATAGCCACCAAAATTTAAATGAACCACATTGCAATGATTTCCAACCTCCCTGGCATGAATCGATCGAAACCCATACCCATCCCCAAAATTGTGGGCTATAGCCCACTGATTTTGCCTGAAAATGCCCTATTTGAGCCGTTTCACCCTTTTATCCACCCAAATGGCCACAAAAATTTAAACGAACCACGTTGGGATAATCCCCTACCTCCTGAACATACCCCGATCAATTTTTGACCCTTACCGCACTGGACTCCAGGCCCACCCTCCAAACCGTGGGCTATAGCATATCGATTTGGCTCAAAAATATCTCGTTCGTGCCGTTTTGCCCGTTTGTCCACCCAAATGGCCACGAAAAGTTTAATGGACTGTATTGGGACTATTCCCAACCTCTCTAGCACTCCTTGATAAATTTTAGGCCCACATAATGCCAGGAACTCAGGCCCATTCCTGATACCGTGGTCTATAGCAAACCGATTAAGCCTAAAAATACCTCGTTTGGGCCGTTTCACCTATTTGTCCACACAAATGGCCAGGAAAATTTAAACGGACAACATTGGGAAGATCCCAACCACCCTGGCATGCCTAGATCAATTTTTGACCCACAGCATGCTCGGACCTTGGGCTTACACACAAAACCGTGTGCTATACTACACCGATTTGGTCCAAAAAAGCCCCATTCGTGCCATTTCGCCTGTTTGTCAAGCCAAATGGCCACGAAAATTTAAACGAACCATACTAGGACTATCCCTAACCTCCTTGGCATGCCCCCATTAATTTTTGGCCCACAACATGCCTGGACCCCGGGCCCACCCCCGAAACCCTAGGTTATAGCACACTGATTTGGCTTGAAAATGCGCCGTTCACGCTCTTTCGCCCCTTTGTCTACCCAAATAGCCACAAAAATTTAAATAGAACACACTGGGATGATCCCCAACCTTCCTGGCATGCCCCGATCAATTTTTAGCCCAAGACATGCCCGGACCCCAGGCCCACCCCCGAAATCGTGGGCTATAGCACCTCGATTTGGCCTGAAAATGCCTTGCTCGTACCGTTTCACTCATCTGTCTATCCAAATAGCCACAAAAATTTAATCAGACCATACTGGGTTGATACCCAACCTTTCTGGCTCGCCCCGGATAATTTTCAAGTCACAGTAAGCCTGAACCTCGAGCCCACCCCTAAACCGTGGCCTATAGCAAACCGTCTTGGTCTGAAAATGCTCCGTTCACGCCGTTTTACCCATTTGACCACCCAAATGGCCATCAAAATTTAAACGGACCACACTAGGATGAACGACAACTTCCCTGGCATACCCCGGTTGATTTTTGGCCTACAACACGCCCGGACCTCAGGCCCTCCTCGAAAATCGTGGGCTATAGCACATCGATTTAGCCCAAAAATGCTCCGTTCGTGCTGTTTTGCCTGTTTGTCCACCCTAATAGCCACGAAAATTTAAATGGACCATACTGGGAAAATCCCAAACCTCTCTGGCATGCAATGGTTTATTTTAACCCATAACACGCTCGGACCCCTGGCCCACCCCCAAAACTGTGGGCTATAGCACACCGATTTGGCTCGAAAATGCCCCATTCGTGCTGTTTTGCCCGTTTGTCCTCCCAAATAGCCACAAAAATTTAAATAGACCATATTGGGATGATCCCCAACCTCCCTGGCATGGCCTAATTAATATTTGGCCGACAGCATGTCCTGACTCTGGGCACACCCCTGAAACTCTAGGCTATGGTACACCGATTCGGCCCGAAAATGTCCCGTTCACGCTGTTTCACCCCTTTGTCTTCCCAAATGGCCACTAAAATTTAAACGGACCCCACTGGGATGATCCCCAACCTCTCTGACATGCTCCAGTCGATTTTCTGCCCACAACACGCTCGGACCCTGGGCCCACCCCCTAAATCGTGGGCTATAGCACACCAATTTGGCCAAAAATGCCCCGTTCACATTGTTTCTCCTGTTTGTCTACCCAAATGGGCATGAAAATTTAGATGGACCACACTAGGACGATCCTCAACCTCCCTAGAATGGTTTGGTTGATTTTTGGCTTGTAGAATGCCCCTAATCTCATAGGCATAGCTCAGTCGATTTTTGGTTCACAGAAAGCCCATACCCTGGGCCTACACCCAAAATCGCAAGCTATAGCACACCAATTAGACCCGAAAATGCCCTGTTCGTGCCGTTTCGCACGTTTGTCCACCTAATTGGCCACAAAAATTTAAATGGACTACACTGGGACAATCCCCAACCTCACTGGTTTGATTTTCGACCCACAGTACGCCCGAACCCGAGCCCACCCACAAAATTGTGGGCTATAGAACACCGATTTGGTCCAAAAATGCCCCGTTCACGTCGTTTTGCCCATTTGCCTACCCAAATAGCCACAAAAATTTAAACGGACCATACAGGGATGATTCCCAACCTCCTTGGAATGCCTCGATCAATTTTTAGCCCATGGAATGCCCGGAACACGGGCCCACCCCCAAAATTTTTGGCTATTGAATACCGATTTAGCCATAAAATGCCCCGTTCGCGCAGTTTCTCCCCTTTGTCCACCTAAATGGCCACACAAATTTAAATAGACAGCACTGGGATGATCCCCAACCTTCCTTACATACCCCGGTTGATTTTTGTCCCATAGCACGCCCTGACATCGGGCACACCCCCAAAATCGTATACTATAGCACACTACATTTATGTTGTTTTGCCTATTTGTCCTCCTAAATAGACTCAAAAATTTAAACGGACCACAATGGGATGATCCCCAATCTCCCTGGAATAGCCCGGTCTATTTTTGACCACAGCATGCTCGAAACTCGGGACCACCCCCGAAACCATGGGCTATAGATCACTGATTTGGCCCGAAGATGCCCCGTTTGTGACATTTCGCCAGTTTGTTAACCCAAATGGCCACAAAAATTAAAATAGACTATAATGGGATGATCTCCAACCTCCCTGGCATGCCCCGATTGATTTTTGGCTGCCGACAGCACGCTCGAACCTCGGGACCACCCACAAAACCATGGGCTATAGCATACCATTTTTGCCTAAAAATCCTCGTTCACACCGTTTCGCCCGTTTGTCCACCTAAATGGCCACAAAAACTTAAACGGACCATACTGGGATTATCCCCAACCTCCCAGGAAAGTCCCTATCAATTTTTAGTCCACAGTAAGCCCCGACCTCGGACTTACCCCCAAAATCGTAGGCTATAGCACACCGATTAGTTCCGAAATTGCTCCGTTTTCATCGTTTCACACGTTTGTCCACCCAAATAGCCATGATCACTGGTTTTATTTTTGACCCATAGCATGCCCGGACCTGGGACCACCCCCAAAATTGTGAGCTATGGGACACCGATTTGATCCGAAAATGCTCTGTTCGCGTCGTTTCGCCTATTTGTCAACCCAAATAGCCATAAAAATTTAAACGAACCATATTGGGAAGATCCCCAACCTCCCCGACATACCTCGATTGATTTTTGACCAAGATCATTCCCGAACCCCGATCCCACCCCCTAAAACTGCGGGCTATAGAACACCGATTTGTCTCGAAAATGCCCCATTCTTGTCGTTTCGCCCGTTTGTCCATCCAAATGGCCACAAAAATTTAAATGAACCACAATGGGACGATCCTCAATCTCCCTGCATGCCTCAATTGATTTTTTGCCCACAACACATTCGGACCCCGAGCCCACCCATAAATCCGTGGGCTATAGCACACCAATTTAGCCTGAAAAATGCCCCATTAACGCTGTTTTGCCCGTTTGTCCACCCAAATGGCCACGACAAATTAAAAGTACAACACTAGGATGATCCCAAAGCTCCCTGGAATGGCCCAATAGATTTTTGGCCCACAGGACGCCCGAACCCTGGGCCCAACCCAAAACTGTGGGCTATAGAACACCGATTTGGCTCGAAAATGCCCCGTTCGCACCGTTTCACCTATTTTTTCACTCAAATGGCGAAAAAAATTTAAACAGATGACACTGGTACGATCCTTGACCTCCCTAGCACATACCGGTCAATTTTTGGCGCACAACATGCTCGGACCCTGGGCCCATCCATAAAATCAGGGGCTATAGCACTCCGATTTGGCCGGAAAATGCCCAATTTAAGCTGTTTCGCCCATTTTTTCCACCTGAATAGCACATAAATTTAAACGGACTGTACTGGAATAATT
The DNA here is from genome assembly GCF_002878395.1 of Capsicum annuum. Taxonomy (NCBI): domain Eukaryota; kingdom Viridiplantae; phylum Streptophyta; class Magnoliopsida; order Solanales; family Solanaceae; genus Capsicum; species Capsicum annuum. Next base: position 219,813,673 of record NC_061115.1, on the reverse strand, counting down.
CGCAACCTCCCTGGCACGCCCTGGATGAGTTTTGACCCACAGCATGCTCGGACCACGAGCCTAACCCCAAAATTGTCGGATATAGCACATCGATTTGGCCTAAAAATGCCTCGTTCGTGTCATTCTGCACGTTTGTCCACCCATATGGCCACAATAATTTAAACGAAACACACTGGGATGATCCCCAACACGCCTAGACCCCGGGCCTACCCCCAAAATTGTGGCCTATGACACACCAATTTTTCCCCAAAATGCCCCATTTTCGCTGTTTCAACCGTTTGTCCACCCAAACGGCCATGAAAATTTAAACACAAAAATTTAAATGGACCACACTGGGACAATATCCAACCTCCCTGACATACCCCGATCGATTATTGTCCCACATCGAACCATGGGCTCACCCTAAAACCATGGGCAATAGATTACCGATTTGGCTCGAGAATGCCCTCTTTGCGCCGTTTCACCCATTTGTCCACCCAAATGACTATGAAAATTTAAACATACCATACTGGGATGATCCCCAACCTCCTGGCATGCCCCATTCAATTTTTGGCCTACAACCCACCAGGACCTCAGGCTCACCCCCGATACCGTGGGCTATAACACACCGATTTGGTCAAAAATGTCCCGTTCACGTTATTTCGCCCGTTAGTCCACCCAAATGGCCACAAAATTTAAATAAACCATACTGGGATGATCCCCAACATCCCTGGCATGCCTCGATCAATTTTTGGCCAACAGCACATCCGGTCCCTGGGTCCACTCCTGAAATCGTGAGCTATAGCACACCAATTTGGCCAGAAAATGCACCGTTCGCGATGTTTTACCTGTTTGTCCACCCAAATGGCCACAAAAATTTAAGCGGACCATGCTGTGACAATACCTAACCTCCCTAGCATGCCCCGATTGATTTATGCCCACAGCACGTCCGGACCCCGGACCCATCCTCAAAACAGCGGGCTATAGCATACTGATTTGGCCTGAAAATATCCCATTCGCGTCGTTTATCCGCCAAAATGGCCATAAAAATTTAAACTGACCACACTGGGACGATCCCCAACCTCAGTGTGCCCAGGTCAATTTTTGGCCTGTAGCACGCCTGAACCCCAAGCCCACCCCAAAACTTTGGGAAATAGCACACCGATTTGGCATAAAATGAATTGCTCGTGCTATTTCACCTGTTTGTCCATAAAAATGGCCACAAAAAATTCAACGGACCATACTGGGACAACTCTAAACCTCCCCGGCATTCCTTGATTGATTTTTGGCCTATAGTACGTCTGGAACCTGGGTCCACCACCAAAATCGTGGGCTATAGCACACCGATTTTACCCAGAAATGCCTAGTTCATGTCGTTTTGCCCGTTTGTCCACACAAATTGCCACAAAAATTTAAGCAGACTACACAAGGATGATCCCTAACTACCCTAACATGTGTCGGTCAATTTTTAGCCCACAACACTCCTACACCCCAGGCCCACCCCCAAAGCCGTGGGCTATAACACACCAATTTGGAGCGAAACTGCCCCGTTTATGCAGTTTCGCTTGTTTGTCCACCCAAATGGCCACAAAAATATAAAAAGACCATACTGGAATGATCCCCAACCTCCTTGTCACCCTACGGTCAATTTTTAGCCCACAAAACGCTCGGACCCCAAGCATCCCCCCAAAATCGCGGCCTATAGAACACCGATTTTGCCCGAAAATACCCCGTTTACACCATTTTGCTCGTTTGTCCACCCAAATAGCCACAAAAATTTAAATGGACCACACTAGGATGATTGTAAAACTCCCTGGCATGCCATGATTGATTTTCGGCCTATATCACGATCGGACCCCGGGCCCATCTCAAAATCGTGGGCTATGACACCCCGATTTGGCTTTAAAATTCCCCGTTTGCACCGTTTCGCCCGTTTGTCCACCTAAATGGCCACAAAAATTTAAGCAGATCATACAGGGATGATTTCGTACCTCCCTGGCACGCCCCAGTCAATTTTTGCCTCATAGCACGCCCGAACTATGAGCCCACCCTCGAAATCATGGGCTATGGCACACCGATTTAGCCCGCAAATGCCCAATTCACTCCGTTTGGCCCATTTGTCCACCCAAATGGCCACGAAAATAAATGGACCAATTGGGATAACCCCCAACCTCCCTGGCATGCCCTGATTAATTTTTAGCCAACAACACACTCGGACCCTGTGCCCACCCCCAAAATCGTAGTCTATAGCACATCGATTTAGCCTAAAAATGCCCCATTCGCACCGTTTGTCCACCCAAATTGCTACAAAAATTTAAAAAGACCACACTAGGGCGATCCCCAACCTTTTTGGCATGCCCCAATTGATTTTCAACCTACAGCACGCCTGGACCCCGAGCCCACCCCCGAAACCATGGGTTATAGCACACCGATTTTGCCTGAAAATGAATTGTTTGCACCGTTTCACCTATTTGTCCACCCAAATGGCTAGAAAAATTTAAACGGACCACACTGAGATGATCTCCAACCTCCATGGCATGCCGCGGTTAATTTTCGATTTACAGCATGCCCGGTACCCGGCCCCACCACCAAGATCATGCATAATAGCTTATCAATTTGGCCCAAAAATGCCCAGTTCACCCCGTTTCGCCTGTTTGTCCACCCAAATGGCCACAAAAATTTAAGCGGACCATACTGGGACTATTCCAACCTTCTTGGCATGCCCCAATCAATTTTTTGGCACACAATACGCCTAAAACTCGGGCCCACCCCCAAAAATATGGGATTTAGCACACCAATTTTTGCCGAAAATGCCCTGTTCGCGCCATTCTCCCATTTGTCCACTCAAATGGCCATGAAAATTTAATTAGACCAAACTAGGATAATCCCTTACTTCCCTGGCATGCTCTAGTCAATTTTTTGCCCACAACATGCCCGAACTCTGGGTCCATCCCCAAAACCAGCGGCTATAGCACACCGATTTGGCCCAAAAATGTCTAGTGTACGCCGTTTCATCCGTTTGTCCACCCAGATAGCCATGAAAATTTAAACGTACTATACTGGGATGATCCCTAACCTCCCTAGAATGCCCCAGATGATTTTTAGCCCATAGCATGCCCGAACCCCATGTCTACCCCTGAAACCGTGGGCTATAGCACACTAATTTGGCCCAAAAATGCCCTGTTCATGACGTTTCGCCCGTTTATCCACCCAAATAGCCACGGCAATTTAAACGGAATACACTGAGATGATATCCAACCTCACAACAAACTTGGAACCTGTGACCACTCCCGAAACCATGGCCTATAACACACCAATTAGGCCCAAAAATGCCCCGTTCGCGCCGTTTCGCCCGTTTGTCCACCCAAATGGCCAAGAAAATTTAAACGGACAACATAAGAATGATCCCCAACCTGCTTGACACTCCCCGTTCAATTTTGAGCCAGCAACATGCCTGAACCCTGGGCCCACCCCCAAAACCATGGGCAATAGCACACCGATTTAGCCTAAAAATGCACGATTCGTGTTGGTTCGCCCGTTTGTCCACCCAAATAGCCACGATAATTTAAGCGAACCATACTGGGACGATCCCCAACCTCCCCAGCATGCCTCAATTGATTTTTAGCCAACAGCACACCTGGACCCGAGCCCACCCTTGAAACCGTTGTCTATAGCACACCGATTTGGCTCGAAAATGCCCTGTTCACACTGCTTCGCCCGTTTGTCCACCCAAATATCCACAAAAATTTAAACAGACCATACTGGGATGATCCCCAACCTCTCTAGCATGGCCAAGTCTATTTTCAACCTATAGCACACTCGAATACTGGGCCCACCCCCAAAATCGTGGGCTATAGCACATCGATTTGGCTAAAAAATGACCCATTCGTGCTGTTTGTCCACCCAAATGGACACAAAAATTTAAATGAACCACGCTGAAATAGTCCCCAACCTTTTTGGCATGCCTCAGTCGATTTTTGGCCTACAGCATACCTGGACTCCGATTCCACCCCCAAAACTATGGGTTATAGCACACCGAATTAGCCAAAAAATGAATCGTTCGTGCCGTTTCATCCGTTTGTCCACCTAAATGGCCACGAAAATTTAAATGGACTATATTGGGATAATCCCCAACCTTCCTGACATGCCCCATTTGATTTTTGGCCCATAGGACGCATGGACACCAGGCTCACCCTCTTAATCGTGGGCTATAGCACATCAATTTGGCCCAAAAATGCCCAATTCACGCCGTTTAGCCTTTTTGTCCACACAAATGGCCACAAAAATTTAAATGGACTAAACTGGGATGATTGCTAACCTCCCTGGCATGTCCCAATCAATTTAAACAGATCACACTGGGACTATTGCCCACCGATTTGTCCTAAAAATCCCCCATTTATGCCGTTTTGCTCGTTTATCCATCCAAATGGCCTCAAAAATTTAAACGGACCACACTGGGATGATCCCTTACCTCTCTGGCATACCCCAATCATTTTTTAGCCCATAGCACACTGGAACCCAGGCCCTCCCTCAAAACCGTGGGCTATAGCACATCGATTTGGCACGAAAACTCTCCGTTTACGCCGTTTCACTCGTTTGTCCACCCAAATAGCCACAAAAATTTTAACGGACAATACTGGGACTATACCCAACCTCCCTGGCATGCCCTAATCAATTTTGGGCCTATATCATGCCAGAAACTTGGGCCCACTCCCAATAACATGGGCTAAAGCACACCGATTAGGCCCGAAAATGCCCTATTCGCGCCATTTCACCTGTTTGTCCATACAAATTGCCACAAAAATTTAAGCAGACAACACAAGGATGATCCCTAACTACCCTGACATGTGTCGGTCAATTTTTGGCCACAGCACACCTGAACCAGGGGCCCACACACGAAACCTTGGGCTATAGCACACTGATTTGGCTCAAAAATGCCCCATTCGTGCTGTTTCGTCCCTTTGTCCACCCAAATGGCCACAAAAATTTAAACGGACCACACTAGGATGATCCCAAACCTTCCTGGAATGCCCTGATCGATTTTAAGCCTAAGCACACCCGGACCCTGGGCCCAACCCCAAAATCGTGGGCTATAGCACACCAATTTGGCCAAAAAATGCCTTGTTCATGCTGTTTCACCCATTTGTCCACCCAAATAGCCACAAAAATTTAAATAGACCACACTGGGTTGATCCCTAACTTTCTTGGCATATCCCAAATGATTTTTGACCTACAGTAAGCCCAAACCCCGAGCCCACCCCCAAAACCGTGGCCTATAGCACACCAACTTGGCCCAAAAAATGCATTGTTCACGTCGTTTCACCCGTTTAACCATCCAGATGACCATACAAATTTAAAAAGACCACTAGGATGATCCTTAACCCCCTTTTATGCCCCGATCGATTTTTGGCACACGGCATGCCCGAACCCCAGACCCACTCCCAAAACTGTGGGCTAAAGCACACCGATTTAGCTCGAAAATACCCCGTTTGGCTATTTCATCCGTTTGTCCACCTAATTGGCCAAAAAAATATAAACTGACCATATTGGAAAGACCCAACCCCCTCGGCATGCCCGATCAAGTTTTGGCCAACAACACGCCTGAACCACGGGCCCACCCCCAAAACCATGGGCTATAGAAAATGATTTGGCCCTAAAATACCCCGTTTGCGCCGTTTTGCCAGCCACAAAAATTTAAACGGACTTCACTGGGACAATCCCTAACCACCGTGGCATGCCCCGACAGATTTTTGGCCCACAGCACACCCGGACCTTGGGCCCAACCCTAAACCGTGGGCTATAGCACACCGATTTGGCTCACAAAATGCCATGTTCGCGCCATTTCACCCGTTTGTCCACCCAAATAGCCACAAAAATTCAAAGGGACCACACTGGGATGATCACTAATCTCACTAGCATACCCCAATCGATTTGCAGCCCATAGCACGCTCGGACCCCGCATCCACCCCAAAAACCGTGGGCTATAGTACACCAATTTAGTTCGAAATGGCCCTATTCGTGCCATTTTGCCCGTTTGTCCACCCAAATAGCAATAAAAATTTAAACGGACAATACTGCAAAAATCCCCAACTTTCCTGGTATGCCTCGGTTGATTTTCGACCCCCAGCTTGCCAGGACCTCGGGCTCACCCCTAAAACCGTGGGATATAGCACACCAATTTTGCTCGAAAATGCCCCGTTCATATCGTTTCACCCGTTTGTCTTCCCAAATGGCCACAAAAATTTAAACAGAC
>NC_061115.1:219498318-219504441 GCF_002878395.1 Capsicum annuum | reverse complement strand
ATGCAATCCTTCCCATGCAATACATTGTTGATAACCATGCTTAGTATGAAATACCTTATGTACGATATTATGAATTGTGGACTCAAATCTTGTGATCAAGTCATGTCATAGGTGTCAGTTTCCTTCCATCGAGTCCTGGGAGTATTCATACCTGAAAAATATAGTTGTGTGCCTAGAGCCAAGTCACGTTATCTCGATAATTTCAGTCAATCCATGATCTATAGAAATCAGTTAGTCATGTGACTCAGGATACCTCCGAAATCTCATGATCTCAGCAAAATATCAGATAGTAGTGCTATTCCGTTTGTCAACGAAAGTCAGTTACTCAGTCCTTGTACAGTCAATTAAATCATGTTCAGTCTCTTTAGATGGGAGTAGAAGTTAGCACCAAGTGAACCCAAGAATGGGAACTCACGTGCCAGTTTAGGGTGTGATTCTTAGCAGTCATCCTTGTATTCCAGAACTACGTAACTAGCGTAGTTTGAGACATCTTAACCTGTCATACTAGGGTTGATGAGGTGGCTTAACCTGTCAGTTGAGGGTTCCAATCATTCTCATTTGAGTATCTGCCAGTTGAGGGTCACTCACAACTGTCCTTACCAGTGGCGCGGTATTGACACCCCTCCAGTCGGGGCAGAGATTGGACCCCAACTTAGCTATATGCATTATTGGGGCATGTCGGTTAAACAACTACCTCCCATAGTTTTAGGCTTAGTCTTAGTAAAAGAACCCAGATAGTTCTTCAGATATCAGTATACCAGGACTGCCAGATACAATCAAATTCAGTTATAGTACGGAACTCAGATAGTTCCATCAGATGCAGGACTGTCAGGCACAATCACCCATGTATTCAGAACTACAGTATCAGTCATGATCAGTTATCAGTAAACTATGTATTAGCGTACAGATTTAGCTATCACGCATTCGCGATCTCAGTTTCTATGTATGCATGTTTGCACTCTCATGATCATATCAGTTAGTTAGATAGCATTGTTCATGCATGTAACCCTATTTATGTTCAGTATACCTCACTCATATACTTAGTACTGTAGTTGTACTGACGCATTTGCGCTATGGTGCTTTCTCTTTATATTACACCATAGGTTCAGAGACATGAGTTCCAGACCAGCAGTAGTAGTCGTATTCCAGTATATAGAGTTGCAGTGAGTCCTCTTCATTCAAGGACGATGTGAGTTGATTTATTCATATATTATTTCAGTTAGCTATCAGTTTACAGAGTTAGTTGGAGACATGTTCCTTCAACTCCTTATTCAGACAGTGTTTAGAGGCTTTCAGATTTAGTTTAGATTTTATTCAGTTTTCAGTTGTTTTGGGTATCTTTCATTCATATGAATGTTATTTTACCAGATTCTTTATTCAGTTGAACCTTATGTCCTATATGTTCATGTTTTCCGTATATCACATATATGTTAAGCAATGTACAGGTACAGATATCAGTCATGGGTTAGCTTGTGGTCCCTCGGGGTCATGAGCACCATATAGCATTCTAGTTCAGAAAAATCGAGGTGTTACAGAGCTGGACCAATAAGATCCGTACAAAGAGGTTTGGTCCTGTTAACAATAATCTTAGAGATAATCTTGTAAGTAGTGTTACAGAGACTGATGGGCCTATATTGAGTAATAGACTCGGGATTAGATACCTTAGGAATAAGGCAGGCAAACGTATTATTTATTTCCTCAGGGATTTTCCATAGTCTAAAAACTGTGAAGCAAAACTCTTCAATTGAGTGTTGAACAAGGTCACAATATTTCTGAAAAAAGAAAGGGTGAATACCGTCAGGTCCTGGGGATTTATAGGGCTTGAAAGAAAAAACCGAGTCCAGTATTTCCTTATATGAGACCGGTCTTTCTAAGTAGTCTGCATATACCTTATTAATAAAGTGTTTGCATGCCTAGTGGCCATTCCTATTAGAATGAATAAGGTTTGTGGAGTAGAGGTTTGAAAAGAAGGAGATGATAAGGTCTCTGACTTCCTGTGTACCGTCTATCCAATTGCCAACGGAATCTCGCAGGGCGAAGATCCTATTTTTGCGCCTTCGGTGAATGGTGGACATATGGTAAAATTTAGTATTTGTGTCTCCCTCATTAAGCCAATGGATACGAGATTTAAGCTTCCAAAATTCCTGCTCCTCATGAAGAAGCTCATTTAAATCTCGAGTTAGAGAGTTTTCTAGATTTTAGAGAAAATTACTCGTAGGATAGTGAGGGGACTTTTGAATTACACCTATCCGAGCTAGTATACGTCTTTTCCTATAGAAGATGTTTCTGAAAACTTCTTTGTTCCAAATGGCTACCTGCGTCTAAAAGCGAGAGCTAGAAAGAAGAAGGTCATTATTCATGCCTGCCCAAGAGTCCTTAATAATCAAAGGAAACTGAGGATGAGTAGTCTAGATGGTTTCCATTCTAAAGGGCTTATGAGGTATAGCCAGTGGGGTGGTTAGTTGAAGAAGTAAAGGGCAATGATCAGAGTGTGTGCGTGGAAGGTGCTTGACCGAGGATTCTGGATATAATTGAATTCAGTCATTGTTCGCAACACATCTATCAAGACGTTCCAGGATAACTTTGTTATTCCTAGACAGGTTTGACCACGTGTATTTACTACCAGAGTAACTCAGGTCAACCATATGACTGTAGTCGAGGCACTTAGAAAACCTATTTGCTCTAGAGAAACTTAAAGGTAAGCCACCAAATTTTTCACTTGAACTACAAACTTCATTAAAGTCATCACCTATTGACCAAGGTCCCACAAAGTTGTCAGCTACAAGTTTTAGGTTATCCCAAAGAGTCAGACGATCGTTTTTATTGTTAAAAGCATAAACCACAGAAAATAACCATTTATTAGGGAAAGGGATTACCTGAATTCTACAGTATATTTCTTGATGAGTCATAGCAACATCCGTAACATTCAAAAGGTCTGCTTGCCATAGAATAGCAATCCCCCCGCTTGTCCCAAGGCCGGGACAAGCAGCCACATTTGAGAAACGAAATTCATTGGGCACAGTTTGATGGTTCATCCTATAGGTCTCTAGCAGGACTACCAAAGCAGGATTATGCAAATCAAGAAGATCCTTGAAGTGCTTTCTAAAGTCAAGGGAATTAGAGCCTCTACAATTCCAGATGAGGAAATTCATTGGGCGAGTAAACGTACAAGCCCTTTGGGGAGAGCATCTAAAAGGTCAGTGTCCCTCAGATAGGGACTCATAATGATAGCATATTTCCCCACATCGGGATTGAGAGTCGGTCGTACATGAACCGAGCACTTGAACATATTTTGGGGACATTTTACGCTTTTTTTTTTCGCACTGTTTTTTTAGCAGAAAGACCCGTGCCTGATTCAGAAAGGTGGATGGTATTTCCGTCCCTCCTTCTTACATGTTTGGAGCTAGCGGCGGCGGAACAGAGTTGATTCACTCGAAATCATACGATTTTTAAAGATTAGAATAAATAAATTTTTCTTCCATTTAATTACATTAAAAACACATTTAACAGAGAAAGTTTAAAATAATTATGGAGTTGGGATTCAAGATAAACTCACTGGATTAAAATTAACAAATTCAGAAAATTAATTCACTCGAAATCGTATGATTTTTGAAGATCAAAAAGGTAATTTTTTCTTTCATTTAATTACACCGAAGACTCATATGAACAGAGAAAGTTCAAAAGAATTATGAATAAAGAAGACTCAATTAATTACTCGATTGAAAAAAAAAATTTGAAATGCAACATGAAGAATAAAAAAAAATGAAATAACAAATCAAAAATTAAATAAAGAAAACCCAGAAAATAGCTTCTTGAAAATGTAAAATCGAACAGCAAAAGCACAAAATAAAAATTGAAGTTACAACCAATTGAATATAGAGCTTGTGTGAAAAGACAAAAATGTCCTAAATTAAATTGAATAGACAGTAACCACACATGTTGAAATTAGATACTCTCATAAAAGAATAATCGTTTATTGAATATGGAGAAAATCTTGTTGAGGTGTACCCTCAGAATGGGATCTACAGTGCACAATTCGAATTAGTCGAAAGTCTAATGCGGATATTGGACATCGAGTGTGAAAAGTTAAAAAAATTAGGTGGCAGACAGACAAATATGGCAAAGAAGCAACAGAATTTTTATGCACCACTTGGTACTAGTGATGTCTTTTATTAATTGCAATGATAATTGTTGATTAAAATAATATTTGTCCACTATTAATTTGATACACATTTTAAGAAATAATAAATAATAAGAGTATTTACTATATCACTATCTGCAATAAATTTTTGTAAATGCTGAAAATTAACTCCTAGCAAAAATAAATAAAAAGAAAATAATAATTTTATTAATATGAATCTTGTGGGTACAATTATATTATTCTTTCGATTCTTCTCTCCAGAGACGAATCTATTAAGGCCCTTGAAGGTGCTACGCCACCCGCAAACTTCGACGGAAACTCTATATATATAACTATAAATATACAGAATGTATACAAATATAATGCATGCCACCCAATTAAACAAAGAGGTATTAGGTGCAATTGGCAAGTGGTCGTCTAAGCCACCCAAGTTTCTTGGGTTCAAATCCTATTGGAATCTTAAATTTTGCATAAATTCAATTATTCTCTTTTCATTTGTTTTTAAAGCCAACTTGTTAAATTTGCTACATAAATTATCTTTTCATTTGCTTTTAGTTATTTAGTTCTTGACTTGTATTAATTCATTTGTTTTTGAATAATTTAATTTATTAATTTTTGACTTTTATTTTATTTCTCATTAATTAATTAGTATTTGTTTGATATAAAATTTAAAAGATGAATAAGTTTTGTTTTCTCTCCCATCAAATTAAAAAAAATAATCTAGATATTGATAAACATAAAAATAATTGTACACAAAATTAAGGTCAAATAGTGTGAAGAGTCACAATTTTTTGCCTTTCAAAGAAAGATAAATAAGTAAAAAGTTCATGCAGCCAAAAAACATTTCTAAGGAGGTTCAAAATCGAAAAAAGTAAATACATGAACTAATCGAAGAAGGTTCCGTACTTATTATACATAAATAAAAGTAATTTTAATCATAAGTTGGTTCTCATTCAGAATTTGAAGTCTTCGGTTGATTTAATCGATGAGTCTACTTGGCACCCATAGACTCAGAATCTTGGATCCGCCTCTGCTTCTCTTCTAAGTTTTTTCGTGATTCGAGGGACTTTGCAGCGTGATTCTCGAATGTAGGATGAAGCCTCCCAGATATCTTTTTGGATCTCCAGAAACAGTCTGACAACATTTTTTCTTGTCGAGTTGATCTCTGGACATAACTCCGTTAGTCTTGTCGAGTTGATCTGATCTCTGGAAATAACTCCGTTAGTCTTGTTGAGTTGATCTCTGGACAGAACTCCGTTAGTCAATTCATTGAAGAGCTGTGTAGTCAATGCAGAAGTTTCTTCCAATGCTTGCAGAATGAACTCAGAAAGTTATGTGATCCTCCTATTTATAGGTGTAGGGCGTAGGCAGTCCTAGTGTAATAACCTCTTCTGCCTTATTCTGATTGGTCCATTCAGTTTTCAAGCGCGCTTATCACAAATGTTATGTGATAAGTTGCTTGTGATTAGCCAAAAATATGTCACTTGGGACACTAGACGATGTTTTTATTGGCTCTTGAACTTGACTTGGATTGTCACATCATTTGAGTGTGTGACCTTGCCTCATTGGTCTTTAATTTGACTGGGATGCCACGTCATTTGACACGTGGCATAAGTTTGGGTCTCAAGGTGAGATGACCTTGAAGTCCTTGATGAGGAATAAAATAGGCTTATTATTTTTATAGCCCAAAATAATTTTAAACTCAATAAAATATGGGTCAAATTCAAATTTTATATGAATTTGACCCAATAAATTTTACGTGTCTACAATCACTCTTTAGATATAATAAATCTAACGCTTGGTAAAAATGTGTTGGATAATGAACACACAACATTTTATCACAAGAATAAACTGGACACAAATAGGTAAGTGATCCATTAATTTTCCAAACAAAACAAATATTGTTAGATATTTATTTTTTAATAACAAAGTATATATTACTTAAAACTCTTTTATCTTTATTCAAACTGAACAACACATAA
>NC_061115.1:219447138-219495318 GCF_002878395.1 Capsicum annuum | reverse complement strand
ATTTTTGGAAAGTCCAAGCAACTTACACTCTACGATGAGTTTATGCACATCATGCAATTTGTTAGCTGGTGTTTCAATTTTCAAGTCATATTAAGGGTATGCAAAATTAAATACGCTTATATATTTGACCTCTGTACACCACATAAGTTCTTGACGAGCTTCTTTTGCTAAATCAAAGTTTATTTTTTTTATCGATAGCATGACTTCTTCATTATTGTATTTCCTTTTCATATTTTTTGGGGAAAAGAGTCAGAAATATACCTAAATTTTGGCAAAATTTGTTGTAGCATGCCTCAACTTTGCGGGGGTTCATACGACTATTTATTACCGTATTTCTATGGCATATATTAGTTCAACTGGACCACTTCAGACCTTTACACGCTCAGTGTGTGTGTATTCACTCAGTGGTCTAGCTGGGCAAATATGTACTACAGAAGTACGGTAATAAATAGCCGAGGGGGTATCGGACCCCTGCAAAGTTGAGTCATGTTACAACAAATTTCGTCAAAGTTTAGGTATATTTCGAACCTTTTTTCCTATTGGTTTTATATATGCATTACTTAGGTCAAGGTTTCACTCGAAACAATCTCTTTACCTTCACAAAACAGGGATAAGGTTGAGTACGCACTATCCTCTCTAGACGTCACATGTGGGACTATAATGAGTACGTTGATGTTGTTGTAGATGTAATTGAATTTTCTCATGTTGTTGTAAAGTGGAAAAGAAATTGATATTTTAAATTTATAAACGTCATAAAAACTTAGGCATAATACATAAATATGACCCTAAACTTGACACCAAATTATAACTTTGATAGTGCACAAATAGGACCTTTAACTATTCAAAACCTGAACAAATATGACCTCTGATTTTGCAACTCCCTGCGTGAGTTTCACTCGCGCCTATATGGAAAGCTCATCCAATCACACAGTGTCACATCATTAAAAGGGCTAACTTGGAGGGAGGTCATATTTGTATAGTTTTAAATAGTTAAAGGTCATATTTGTGCACTATCAAAGTTTTATTTTTTGTGTTAAAACGACGGTTTTTTTTTTTAATTATTATTATTATTATATTTATTTCTATAGCAGCAGCACCTAACTTTTTTTTCATTAAAAAAAATTATTTCTATAGCAGCAGCACCTAACTTTTTTTTTAAAAAAAAAAAGCCACTAACAAGGATCGAACCCGCACAGTAGGCTAAAGGAAGCGTCCAAGAAGAGCAAATAACACCACTAGGCTATCTAAGTGTCTTGTTTCATGTGATTCAACATTAATATACGTATATAAATATAAATTTTCTACCTTATATATACAACGTAATTTTTTTACCGAGGGGGTTCGGGTGAACCCCATGGAAACCACGTAAGTCCGCCCCTGCATTAATTTAATAACGTTAATTTAATAACATTTTAATAACGTTAATTTAATATATTACTACTACTATCCTTAATAACGTTAATTTAATAACGTTTTATTAAAACTATAATTTTTTTATTATTAGTATAGTTTCATATTTAATTTAATATTTAAATAAATTATATTTAGATATATTATATAACATAAATTTGCCCTCTGCTTTATAATATATATATACATACCCATGCTATTTTTTACTATGAGGCTGACCCACCTAATTAATAAATCTTCAATATTGCTCTTTTTTCGCAATGACAAAAGAAATTAGATGTTATTTTCATCTTTGAGCTGAAAATAATGAAAAAATAATAGTGAAAAGTCATTTAAAGGTCATATTTGTGCAGTTTTGAATAGTTAAAGGTCATATTTGTGCATTGTCAAAGTTTAAGGTCAAAGTTATAATTTGGTGTCAAGTTTAGGGTTATATTTATATATTATGCCCTTAGATTTTAAGCTAGACACGCTCAGTTTTGCGTGTTGAACACGCGTTTTACCACATAAGATCAGGAGTCATATTTGTGCAGTTTTGAATAGTTAAAGGTTATATTATGCCAAAAAATTATTATAAACAAGTTTTGACATTGTTATTTAACCTTTGTCGGCTTTTCAAAAAAAAAAAATGTAAATCGTGTCTGAAATTACACATGATTAAAGTTCAGACAAAAATGATTAAAATTTAATTAAAGCAAATAGATTAAGTGGGGCAAATTAAAAATGATTAAAATCGAAGCAGAAATAGCTGAACTTCAGTCATATGAATATAAACTTGAGTTATATGAAATGTCTGATGCAATTCCTAAAATTAGACTTTTTTAAAACTAATTTCAGATACTGTGTGTCTGAAGTTATTCCGAAGTGAGACGTGCTAAAATTTATAAGCAACAAAATTCGAGTATTTGTGCATTTTGCCTCTTTTCAATAGGTTAATACATTTTTTCTTGTTTTCAATCTGGTATCTGGTATTAATATTAAAGCCTGATTACATGCGAATTTGACAAATTTTCCTGATGTTCGATGAGAAAATTGATAAATTTAAATATGCTATGGTTAAATTTGAAGAGAGCCTCCGATAAAGGATGTTGAATTGAATTTAACTTTTTCTTGTTTTCGATCCAATATATAATATAATTAGCATTGAGACTCGATTATATGTTTGATGAAAATCGATAAATTTAAATGTGCTATAATTAAAGGCGAAAAAACCTCTCGTTAGGACATTCAATTAAATTATTTTCATCGAAAAATTATATTATGCGAATAGAATAATCAGTTTTTAAAGATTCCAAAACATGTGAATTTTATATTCTATCTTTAAAGAAAAAGATAATAAAATTATTCTATTATTTATAATTTTATAATATGTTCACGACCTTGTACTACATGTACTTACGTACTACAGTAAAATGCATGTTCTACTAAAGAAATGTTTGACTTTTCTATTTTGTTTGTTATTCAGTATTCGTATTTACATCGTATCATATAAAATACTTGCACAATACGTAAAAATGTCTTTTAATCTGACCTGAAATTATATTTATGATCTTCAGTTTTAAGTATGCATAAGTAAACATTTAAATTTATATAAAATTAAATGAATAGACGCATATGTCCCTATATAAAACGTTCTATGTAACCAATTCTTATCCTATATAATATTTATGTGTATTATGTCATATAAGATGTGTATGTCTATTTGTTCAACTTTATACAAATTTAATTGTCTACTTGTGCAGTTTAATGTTGGAGGTCGTACATGTAATTTGAGGTCAAGTTAAAAGACAATTTTAAAATTATTTTCAATCTTAAAATTTAAATTTGAGACCCCGAATTATACATAAATATCAGATCACTTTACTTGCCACGCCGTTGATTCACGATAGCCAATTCGATTAATTTTTAATGTTAAATTGAATCAAATTAATTTAATATATTAAACTAAAATTTATATGTTCAAATACTTCGCAATTGTAATTCTTCTCATATTAATATGAATAAAAAATACATTATAAAATATTTGTCAAAATTCATAAAATTTAATTTCAAAAAACAAAACATGACAAGTAATAAAAGTGAACAGAAAGAGTTTATGAACAAACGTAAAATAAATAAATAAAGGACAGTCTGGTATTACTATAAACTCCACTATGCGCGAGGAAGGGCGAACAACAATAAATTTTGATAACGGGTTATTTTTAAAACTTGAACTTTGGTCTCTATTTTACCTGTTACTCTAATGCTTCGCTTCAAATAAATAAATAAATAATTAGGAGAATCTAATTTTTTAAAATTATTATTATTATTATTTTCCTTTTTCTCATGTATAAATTAGCAGCCTTTTTACACCTCTTATAGTCACAAAAAAATCTAAAGGTCCAATTTTTTCTCTCAACTTTGCATCACCAATCCTTGAAAAACCTCACAACTTTCTTATCAATTCACCCTTCATCATCATGTCTCAGGTACTTTGAATTTTCTTTTTATCTTTTTTATATTTTCTTGATTTATAATTACTGTATTGAATCTGTAATTTTTAAGCATAATTTTGAGTTGTTTAATTGATGGGGTTGCTGGATTTTGCATTGTTAGTGTGAATCTTGATTTGGGTAGTTTTTATTTTAGCTGAATAATAAAGGGGTTTGAATGAATTTGTTTGTTAATGTGAAGAAAAATTGATATTAAGGCTTAATCTTGATTTGGGTAGTTTTTATTTTAGCTTAATATAAAAGGGGTTTGAATGTAATTGTTTGTTAATGTTAAGAAAAATTGATGTTAAGGCTTAATCTTGATTTGGGTAGTTTTTATTTTAGCTGAATAATAAAGGGGTTTGAATGAAATTGTTTGTTAATTTGAAGAAAATTTGAGATTAAGGATTAATCTTGATTTTTGATGGTAATTTTGAAGTAATTTGTTGAGGGGTTTGGTAAAGATTTGCTTGTTTTCTTGGAATTTTTTTGTTTTAATTGGAAAAAGATTGAAGCTTTACATAATTTACCTGATAGTTGTTGCTTGTGGGAGGTGGTAGATATCCCGTGGATTGTGTCGAAGTGCGCGAAAGATGGTCCGGACACCATGGTTATTAAAAACAAGTAGAAAATTCCTCTATTTGTTTGAGATTAAGGCGTAGTTGATTGATTGATGACGAGCTTTTTCCTCTTCGTTTCGATGTTTAGGCTTGAGTTTTTTTCTCTTGCATATATAAATAAGAAACAAGTTCAACATTAAAATCTTGATTTTGATGGTAATTTTGAAGTAATTTGTTGAAGGGTTTGGTAAAGATTTGCTTGTTTTCTTGGAATTTTCTTGTTTTAATTGGAAAAAGATTAAAGCTTTACATAATTTACCTGTTAGTTGTTGCTAGTGGGAGGTGGTAGGTATCCTGTGGATTGTGTGTCGAAAGCTGGCCCGGACACCACGGTTATAAAAAGATAGGAAATTCCTCTATTTGTTTGAGATTAAGGCGTAGTTGATCGATTGATTACGAGGTTTTTTCCTCTTCGTTTCGATGTTTAGGCTTAAGTTTTTCCTCTTGCATATGTTAAAAAAAAAACAAGTTCAACATTAAAATCTTGATTTTGTTGGTAATTTTGAAGTAATTTTGTTGAAGAGTTTGATAAGATTTACCTGTTTAGTGGGAATGTTGATCTGGGAAATTCTTGTTTCAGCTAACAAGATGTGGATTCGGAATAATTTTTGTGTTTTGATTTTAAAAAATCGAAGCTTTACATGATTTTGAGCTAAAATTCTTTGATGATGGATGGATTTGTTTGTTTATTGCTATGCCTGATCTGAGCTAGAAGAGTCGGTCCGTTAACGAGTGCGTTGATTGTTTCAAAAATTTATTGACTAGTTTAGTTACTGATACACTACAAACATGGATTGTACCAAAATAGCCACAAAAACAGTCTACAAACACAATACAAAACCGAGACAAGTTGGAAACAAGTCCAAAACCAAGAATGCTACACAATGATGAGATAATAACGTGTATAACCACACCAAAACCGCAACAACACAACAAGGTGGACAACAATATGATAAGAACAATAACAACAAGAGACAACAACTCACGGATTGAAGATTACAAGATACACAAATGGTTACAAGATTACAATGAACAAAGGATAGATAGCTAGACCTTGGTTGGTATAATCTTAAGAACCCCAGAACATGTGATACTCTTGGATCCTTAACACTACACGCAACGGTTAACCAAGAGGGACTTTACCTCCTCTAAACACCAACTTCTCAAGCCATGAATACAACACTAGTGATTCCACACTAGTATCACCCTAATTTCGGGTTGCCTCCTAAAGAGAAGAGAGGACTTGTCTTTCAAAGTGTTATACAACTTACAAATATCATCAAAGTCCAAGACAAAATGACCTACAATGTTCTATTTATACTAGGTTACAACTAAAATACAAAATGACCAAAAGGCCCTTTAATGAAAAGCCTCAAAATGCAGCCCATAGAGTGTAGTGTAGGTTCGGTTTTGGTGTTTGTTGTAGGCCCTCTTTTGCATTTTTCTTGCACACTCCAAGCCTCAGGTTCATTACACTTTCACACGTCCATCCTCGTGGTTGTACTTGTATCAATTACTCTTCTTGATAAGTAATGCATTATTGGCCTACTTTGGTCATTTCACTTATAAATTAATGGATTTTCCCCTTACGGTTAGATTTGATAAGCTACCTTATTTTAACTGTGAAACCTGATTTCATTTCAGATTAGCTATCGAAAAAAATATAGGTCTTCTCTCGGTTCTGAAACTTTACCGCTAATCTTTTTCTTGATTTTCCCAGTGAAAGAGTTGGTCCAAGTATCCCCTTTATTCGTTAAATATCAACGATGGAGCTCTTAGTACTACAATAGTAGCCAAACTGATTCAGAAAAGTGCTTTTTGAACAAGAGCTGCTCGGAGAAACGAGAAAGGAATTAAATGAATAATGCAGTTTTTTCCTAAGTTACTCGGACTCTCCAAAAATGTGGGTGTTGGATCCTTTAGAAATACACTATTTTTGGAGGATCCGACAGGCACCCGTAGACATTTTTGAAGAGTCCGAGCAACTTAGGTTTTTTCATTTGGTTGAAGGAGGGAGAGGGGGTAAATTGTTGTTGCGAGTCTTACAACTCTTTTAGGAACTTAAACTCGCAACAACCTCATGATGTGCCGCCTAATTGACGATTGAGTTATTTTTTTCCTGTTATGATCGTTACTTCACATCTCATAAGCTGTCGATTTAATGCTAAATTGTTTTACCCCTTGTGACGGCAGACTGTTGTTCTCAAGGTTGGCATGTCATGCGAAGGCTGTGTCGGGGCTGTGAAAAGGGTCTTGGGGAAAATGGAAGGTAAGTTACTTATTTGCTTATAGATCTCGTAACAGATAAAACAGCAACGAAAATTGATAGGTCTAAGCCATTGTATCTTAACTAATATCGACTCACGTCTTCCTTCATAAACCATGTTCAGGTGTAGAAACTTTCGACATTGATCTGAAGGAGCAAAAAGTGACGGTGAAGGGCAATGTTCAACCAGACGCTGTTCTCAAGACCGTTTCAAAGACCGGAAAGCCATCTTCGTTCTGGGAAGCAGGAGAAACGGCTAAAACAGAAGCTGTTAGTACAGCTTGACGGTGTCTAATGGCCTCGAATTGTATGTTACGGCTAGAGCTTTATGCGACATCGTCAAGGATTCCTGTAATAGTTAATATCTAAATCGCAATAATTGTCAAGGATTTCGATGTTGTTTTCTTCGATGTAGATGGAGTGTCGTTAATGCATTAGTTATACTAGAATTGCCTCTGCAGATGAT
Organism: Capsicum annuum; assembly: GCF_002878395.1. Taxonomy (NCBI): domain Eukaryota; kingdom Viridiplantae; phylum Streptophyta; class Magnoliopsida; order Solanales; family Solanaceae; genus Capsicum; species Capsicum annuum. The sequence continues at coordinate 219,488,085 of NC_061115.1, read as the reverse complement.
ATTGTTGTGATTTAATTCTGCCTTAAGGGACTCTTGAAAGTTCGTCTTTTGTATTGCGTCGAGAGAAATGACATCGATGCATTGGAAAGGGCTCGAATTGACTTCATCGAGTCCTGGGAAGAGGGCTGCGTGAATTACTTCGCTGCGTATCAATGACCTTTTATATTTTTTTGTGGTAGCGATAACCATCCTGGTGGTACCTGATGAAATAGTCGAGATATGCACAAGCTGCCCCCGACACCAAAACATAATACATAAACAGACACTCCACTCCAACTTGGTCTCAATTGTCAAATAAGCACTCCAATTTTGAGTATGGACATCAAGGCACCTTAGCTCATTTTTACTGTGTCAGTTGAACACTCCAACTTACGAAATGATCATCTAGACGTCACTCTAAAATTTGTGTGTCACGTCATCAGCGGGTGTCCACGAGACACAGTGAAACGAGTTGGGGTGGTTGTTAGTTGTTTATGCCATATCTTTTAACTTTCATAGGGTATTCACAAAAGCTTTATTTTTGAATAGTAATGTTTAAATAGTTATTCTGCACCTTGTGTGAAGAACCTCAGTGTAAGTTCCAATTGTTGTGGCAAGCATAACTAGGAGAATGAATTTTAAATCGAACCAGGAAAATAAGTACATCAATCAAGAATTAATAAAAGAAGTAATTCAAATTAAGTCATCTCATTCAATTAAATTAAATCCTCTTTTATTTTTTCTGCAATCTCCTTCATATTTCTTTTGATTTTTAACATAAAATAGATTAAAAATTTGAATCAAATTCTCAACTTTCAGGCTTGAGAACCAACGACGTGGTTGGTCATATCTGGGCCTAGTTGGTCACGACCGACACCTCTGGCACATAGGCCACCAATCTGAGGTGTGGCCCCATGCGTGGATCGATCTGCTTTCAATGAAAGTGATACAAACATGGTTAGCGTGGGATACATTAGGATGGGCTTTTACATATGAATGATAGATTGGAGCCCGAAGAAAGCCATGAAGCAATAAAGATCCAAGGCCAAAAATGCTAATTGGTTAATCAAGAAGGGCTCTTGTGGGTTATTTTTTAAAGTAGCCACTCTTGAACTATTTCTGTAGTAAGTTATTTTGGCAAAGGCAATAACTATAAATAATTGTCTTAGCCATTTTATTTTGTAGTTTATGATGTCTATGATGAATTGAGAGCTTTTAAGTTTATAGTTTCTAGGTGAAATCTATCGTTAGATTTTTCAAGTAGTGGTTAATTGTAGTTGACTGATTAGGGTGGATTTCCGATATTGTTGGTGTTAACTTCTTTCGCTTAATCAATCATCGAGTCTCCCTTTTTATGGAATCAATTTGGTTGTCTCGTCTTTGATGGAGTCGGAGTTATTGTTGTTTGATTGGGTTCAATCGAGAGGTGATAGAAGATATAAGTCCTTTGTTGCTCGTAAAATCCATTCGAATCTCGATAATTCCACATATCCTTTTTCTTTGTTTTCTCTTTTTTTTTTCTCTTTCTTCTTTGATTCTTATCAGAAAGCACCAATGACTAGTTTGATATGTGGGAGACTCATTAGCCTATAAACCCTTTAACATTACTCTATTTATCTGACGTGGGACAATTGACATATAACAATCGTCCCTGCTTGAGAACCAATGGCCGCATTGGCTACGACTGTCACTCCTCTTGGGTCCAAGCCACCACTCTGAATCACGGCCCCACACATGGATCGATCCGCTCTCAATGAAAGGACCAATATTATAGACCAAACTGGAGAGCTTTATCCAAAAGACTATAAACCCTTTAACATTTCTCTATTTATTTGTTGGACAATTGGCATATAACAATGTCCCTGCTTGAGAACCAACGACCTCGTTGGTCACGGCTAGACCCAATTGGTCATGAATGGTACCCCTCTTGGGTCCAAGCAAAAGATAAATTGGATAAATTGGAACAGATAAATTGGAAAGCTAGGACAAAATAGCCTCTTCATTGGCAAAAGATTCTTTTTTTTTGTTGTTGATAAAATAGGAAAGAAGTTGGTAGAATAACTTATCAGAAAACAGTTGTAATGATAAAAGTCAAGGCTTTTTAATAACATATTATAGGGAGTTGACATTAACATAGATGATAGAACATAGTGGCTAACAACTAAGAAAATAAACAAGTAAATTCAATTTCCAAATGGGATTTATTTATCTAAACAAGCATACTGAACTTGTTTATTTTGCATTCTGTATTAGTTTATATGCTTTAATGTTTTTTTATTATTATATTGTTATTTGTCCTGAGATGGGGTCTATCGAAAATAACTTCTCTATTTCACCTGAGGTAGCGGTATGATTTGCGTACATTTTATCCTCCCCAGACCCCACTATGTGGGAATACACTAAGTACGTTATTGTTGTTGTTAATGAACTTTAAGTGGGATTTGTTTAATCGTCAAGAAATGTATTTAACTTATATATACTGACAATTTGATAAAACTTTACCTTATTAAATGTACGTTTAATCTTTTGTAGTAGGTCATTCGCGTTATTTTTCAGGTTACTAATCCCACTTATGATAGATCGTTACATGTAATTTTCGATTTGATAGTGTAAAAGGATAAGTTTGTCACTTTATAGAAGTTAAACTCGAAAGACATTAACAGATAAGTGTTAATCGATAAGAATGAAAGTATAAACATCAAGAAACTCTTGCAATTCTGTCAATAGATATTTTTTTACCTCATCAACATTTGATAACGAGTCAAAAATTAATGAGGTTGCTACGACACACTTCAACTTCACAGTAGTCCTACTATTCCTGAACTCAATGTTAGCGTATTTTTGTCATCCTTTTGTGCTGATGTAACACCTTTATTACATAAAATGGACTCCACGTTAACGGTGTCACGTCAGCTAAAAAGGTTGACAAAAAGTGTCACGTCAACTAAAAAAGTTGATAAAAATAAGTTAAAATTTAGTTCAGGGGTAATAGGGACCCGTGAAGTTGGAGTGTGTCGTAGCAATTGATGAACCGCGATATACTCAGAAATAATAATGTAATATCTGTCCAGCATTTGTTTGCCGTTAATTAGTCTGTTATACATCACAAGTTACTTGTCACTTGATGAACCCTGATATACTCCAGAATAATACATTAGCAGCTGTAATTTGGAATGGATGCACTTGACGATATGAACCATTTGAAAAATAAACGTATTCAATTTCTCTGACTTACATTCCATGGCCGGAAAAATAACTTCTTGATATTGATACCAGTTAGTTTGAAGGATTCAACAACGAGGAAGATTGACTTTTTTTTGTAACAGCTCAACGAGATTCCCTTCTTTGTTTGTTTGACTCGAAGGAGAAGAGCCCGTTGAGTTATTAAGAATCATAATGTCGGGAGATAAGCATTCAGTACCCCCTTGAACAATGGCCAAAGTTGTTACGACACACTCCAACTTCAAAGGAGTCCTGTTAACCCCTTAACTCAATTTTAGCGTATTTTTGTCACTCTTGTGCTGACGTGACACCTTTATTACATAAAATAGGCTCACGTCAAAGGTGCCACGTCAGCTAAAAAGAATGACAAAAATACGCTAAACTTTAGTTACCGGGGGTAATAGGGACCCCCGTGAAGTCGTAGCAAATTTGATCATAGTTCGGGGTACTAGATGCTTTGAAAAATATGACTATCAAGTGTCAACTTAAACTTTTCACGGATATAAAAATGTGGTGGTATCTGTGGAATTCTTCAAAGTCATACAACTTTTTTTTGTTAAAAAAAAAACTTCAACTTTGATGTTTGTATTACAGGCAATAATGTTATGTTTTAATATTGAGAAAAAGATTCCTCCAATGCATAATGCAAACTATAAAATGCTTCATGGTGTTTCATAAATTATCCATCACTTCATAAATTACCTGTTTTTGAGCCATAAAGGGGGAAAAAGATGGATTTGAAGGTGATTGCGTTTATTTCTTGCTTGATTTTCTCTCTTTCAGTTTCAACGTTGGCAAAACGACCACCTTCCTGTCCGCTTAAAGTAGGTTACTATAGCCATACTTGTCCGTCTGCTGAAGCCATTGTGAGAAATGTTGTGTATAAAGCCGTGTCTCGTAATCCAGGCATAGCTGGTGGACTTATCAGGCTGCATTTTCATGATTGCTTCGTGAGGGTACGTTGATGTCTTTTCTCTCTAATGTGCTAGTGCAATCTCATTCTTTGCGTCACTTTTTTCTGCACGTTGAAACGTGTGATCATTTCATCTGAACACTTACGCTGTTAGAGAAAAAGAGCACATTTTTGTTACTAGCTAATATTATGTCTCAACACGCCTCCTCACGTGTGGCCTGATGCTTTTTTTGCTTTTTAGTTGATGGTAGATTTGAAATTGTGATCGTGTGGAATGGTGTTACTCCTGCCTCGTTAAGCTTTTAGTTGAGGTGGTAACAGAGTTCAACGCGTGTTGTTACTCTTGATAATTTCATCAACTTAATACTTTTTTCTGCATTTTTTTTACGTATTTTAGGGATGTGATGCATCTGTACTACTGGATGGACCGGATTCAGAAAAGGAAAGCGTAGCGAACAAGAACAGTTTACGAGGTTTTGAAGTGATTGATGAAGCTAAGAAGCAGCTCGAGGCTGCATGCCCGGGAACTGTCTCGTGTGCTGACATTCTTGCCTTTGCAGCACGCGACAGTTCCTACAAAGTTGGGAAAATAAACTATAATGTCCAAGCAGGACGTCGTGATGGATATGTTTCCATCAAAAAGGAGGCCTTAGATAATCTTCCTTCTCCGTTTGTCGGTGTCAAGGAACTAATCAAGAGCTTTACAAGAAAAGGGATGTCAGTTGATGAAATGGTGACCCTTTCTGGTGCACATTCTATTGGCATTGCTCATTGTGCTGTTTTCGCGAACCGTATATACCCTCAAAACAAACAACAAAATCTGCCAATCGATCGCGAATACAGAAAGATGTTGAAGTCCATTTGCCCACCAGAAGCACTTACAAATGGAACAGGAGTAGCTAATCCTGCTCATCTCGATGTCATGACACCAAACAAATTGGATAACAAATACTACATGGATTTAATGAGTAAGAAGGGACTTCTAGTTTCTGATCAAACACTGATGAGCGATCCTAAAACCGCGAATTTGGTGAACTTTAACGCGAGGTATGGGCGCGTTTGGGGTAAGAAGTTTGCGGATGCAATGGTGCATATGGGAACTTTGGATGTCCTCACGGGATGGAAGGGCGAGATCAGGAAGAACTGTCATTCCGTCAACTAATTATTTGTCATTTTTTTTCGCCTTTTTGAGTTTTGTAAAGCTCTCGAGTACTATTTCAGCTTTCTTGCTATTGTTTCAATATTTGTTCAACTGTAACAGATGAATCTTCTTAATAAAGTTTGAGCGTCTCAACAAAAAGAGAATGAAATGCCTTTTAGATTCTCCGGATGTTAATTGCACTAGAGTAATGAGTCTAAAGCTTGACGATCATATGAACCTGATATCACTCTCGCGAACGTGAGGGAAAAAAAGGCGGTATGACCTATCTTACTCAGAAATCTACTCACCTTGTAGAGCTTGATCATCGGTGATCTAAAGTCAAACACTAATAAGAGGCCTCTCGAACTGATCTAACAAGACAATATAATCAATAAGTCGATGGACTTAGTTTCTGAAGTAGATCAATCAAGCCAGACCAAGAAAAATCGTTGATATAGAAAAACCGAGTTATATAATAGGAATGGAGTTATTGTTAGGTCTTGTGTAGTTTTGATGATTGACATTGTAACACCCCAACTAACTTAGGATAAGGAGTTCCATATCGGTAAAACTTACTACCTAGTGACGCGTTTTAAAGTCATGCGAGTCTAGGCGCAGAGCGGACAATATCACTAGACACTAATGGATGGGCTGTTACAAATATGGTATCAGAGCCACTCCTGTGTCAGCCTTGTCGATGGGGCAAAGCGAGGAAGTCAAACCTCAATCTTGAGTCTAGTCAAATCCCATTTGGTGATGCAAAGCGAGGACGCTGAGTTCATAAGAGGGGGTGTATGTAACACCCCAACCTAGGATAAGAAGTCCCACATCGGTAAAACATAGGAGAGATGCCAGCTAGTAGATGGACTGTTACAAAAATGGTATCAGAGCCACTTCTGTGTCGGCCTTGTCGGTAGGGCAAATCGAGGAGGGCAAACCTCAATCTTGAGTTTAGTCAAATCCCATTCGGTGGGGCAAAGCGAGAACGCTGAGTTCATAAAAGGAGGTGTATGTAACACCCTAACTTAGGATAAGGAGTCCCACACAGGATAAGGAGTCCCACACAGGGGGACCACATGCATTTTTGGGGTGCTCGAGCACCCATTAAACTCGACGTAGAAGAGGTATAATTATATAAGAAACAGTGAAAAAATGGTGAAATATATAAAAAAGCACTCAGAGAACAAAAGCATGGCTGAGTGTTCTGGCTTTAGGCATAACTTCCATGTCTCCCATCCTGGGATCGAATCCTTGCAGCGGCATTGTTTAATAAATTTATTTTAAACCACCCACAGCCTAAAACTGTTGGGTCCGCCACTGGTCCCACATCGGTAAAACATAGGAGAGATGATTTTTTCTAAACCACCCACAGCTTAAAATTATTGGGTCCGCCACTGGTCCCACATCGATAAAACATAGGAGAGATGCTGGCTAGACAGACAAACCTCAGTCTTGAGTTTAGTCAAATCTCATTCGGTGGGGCAAAACGAGAACGTTGAGTTCAACTTAGGATAAGAGTGGGGCAAAGCGAGAACGTTGAGTTATACACTTTTTGGTAACTTTAACACCGTCAGTTTTGTGCCGTTAAAATAAAAAGGCATAACTCACTAAAAAAGTGAGTTAAGCCTATTTTTGTGCCACTTTAAAGTTCATGACATATTTTAGTACTTTTTTTAAATTGATGGCATAATTTGATCGTCGACTCGTCTTATGAGTTTTGAAAAAGTTTTAGTACTATTTATTCATCTATGGTTCAACCTTTGTTAAATTGCCTCGACTGATCTGGATTTGCGCCTCGTAAATTTAATTTAAGGATAAGCACTCCCTACCAAGTATGAGAGTTTTGCACACACATAAGATCCCTTTGGAGTGAAATAAATTGTTATTTGCTTCAACAATTTATCCACAAATATTGTCAATGTCATGAATCATATAGGTTTATCCAATTTCATCTAAAGCTTATATATAGGGCCAATTATTGACCTTCTATGTGAACTAACAATCGAAAACAACATCTCTATTCTACGAGGTAGTGATAAAATCGGTGTATATTCTACCTTCCCTATATTTTACTCGTGAGATTTCACTGGATACGTTGTTGTCAGTAGATAATATCTAGCAATTGATATGCTTATCTTTCTGAGTTAATGGTCAAAAGTACACATTTTAACTATCATTTTTTCGTCAGCTTCATGCTTTAACTATCAGTTATTTCATTTTCCTATCTGAACTATCATCATCTATTGTATTAAAATACATCTCGAAGCTAATTAGTCCAACTATTAGTTGTTCCTTTTTTCTTACCAGAAATATCACCATCTATCTATTAGTTAAACATACATAGTAGAATAGATGGTGATATTTCAGGTAAAAAAAGGAAGAGTAAAATATCTAGTATTCCCGAACTATGATCAAATTTGCTACGACACACTCCAACTTCACGGGGTCCTATTATCCCCTCGAACTAAATTTTAGCATATTTTTGTCAACCTTTTTAGCTGACGTGGCATCTTTTGTCAACCTTTTTAGCTAACGAAGCCCCTTTAACGTGGACCCCAATTTATGTAATAAAGGTGTTACATCAACATAAAAGATTGACAAAAATATGCTGAAATTGAGTTTGGGAGGGGGAGGGGGGGGGGGGGTTATAGGACCCCTGTGAAGTCGGAGCATGTCGTACCAACTTTGATTATATTTCGAGGGGTACTGAATGCTTATCTCAAAAAGGAAACAACTAATAGTTAGAATGTGAAACTTACGAAAACGTGATAGTTCATATGTGTTCTTGACCAATATCTCTATCTTTTTCTTTCATTAAAAGAAGAGGGAAAAAAAACCCTTTTCATCTAGAAGCTTCGTCGTAATCGTAAAGCTTTAAACAAAGAGGTTGGACTGTTTACTTCATTAATTTGATTTCACTTTACGTAAAATTAAAAATAGGGGCCGGGTAGACAAAGAAGGCTCCTTTAATAGATAACGAGCGAACAACAAGCACCTATTCCTATCAAAAAGAAAAGCAACAAATGAAATTTAAACTTGAAGAAGCGAGTCTCTGTCACAGACACATAGGCAAGGCACTTGCAAAATGAGACACGTGTTGTCCTCCAATTTGAAACCTAGAAAGTATTAGTATTATGATTTTCTTTTAAATGATTTTTTTTTACATCATTTATCGAGGTACTAGAAACAACAAATTAAAATTAATTTTCTCCTATTTACTATATAGTGATTTAAAATCAAATTATTGATCAATCAAATTAAGAAAAAGAGATCACGAGAGTTGTCTTATCATATAGGTTATCTTATTGTTATAAAATTTTATTAATAATAACTTAATCACAATTATGTAAATTAATTGTCATTTAGTCAATAATAATGCATATTTAATTTAGTTTAATTACTTTAATTGTACAATTACTAGTTTGCATGACAACTTCAAACATCAAAGGCATTTTTTTTTTTTCAAACATCACAAGACACAAAATATGAAATAATTGTCAAATATTCTTTTATCATTAAGTATCTATGTAAATCAAGAGTAGTCAAATTTAAATTTAAAAAAAACATAATTAATATGTGTGATTGAAGGGGAGCCATAGAGTAATCGGTAACAGGAGCGGAGCCAGCTTTTTACTAGGGGTTCATCCGAACCTCATTCGATGAAAAATTATATTATTAACATATGATTAAAATGATTTTTACATATATATTGAAGATGTTGAATCCTCTTTGATTAATTTTTCTTCAAATTTTAAACTCCCTCAGCAGAAATCCTGGCTTTGTCTTTGACCGGTAAAGTTACCGTGATGTTACTAGCAGGTTACAAATTTAAGTTGTGAAAACAATTTCTTACAGAAATGTGAGGAAGTTAAGGCTGCATATAATATATCCCTATAGTTCGACTCTTTTCCTGGATCCCACGAATAGCGGAAACACTAGTTCTTCGAGCTAACTTTTTTTAATTAATAGATGTAATTAAGTAAAATAAATCCTTAAACTAAATAGTTTCTGAAAGATAATTTCAAGTCAATAAAAATCAAGTAAAATAAAGTATTGAATTTTTAATGATTTTTTTCCTATTTTATATTTTCTCATATATAAGTTCTAGAGCTAAATAAATTGAAACAAATGCATTTATTAACCATGCAAGGTGGTTGTAGCTACACTATACTAGACAATGACAATTTCCAAGAATTTTGACAAATAAGCATATTATTTATTACTTTACATTGACATTCGAAACAGACGAAAAAGAAAAATAAGTCAAATAAATTAAAATAGATGAAGTAATATTTCTTGTTTACGTAACATAAGAAAATAGAGTAAAAATGAAATTCACTTATTTTTCGAAAAAAAAAATATAACTATTTTTGTTCATATTGAACACACCCTGTAAGTCTATAGTAAGTAAATGTTCATTCTTAATCGAAATTAAGTTTCGAATTTAAGTTGATATTCTAAATTTATTTAATGTGAATTTAAATTAACAAGGCTCCAAATCGGATAATGAATATGTCAAAGATAGTCATTGGACCATGCATGATTAATTATTGCATTGGACATTAATGGCAATTAATTGTGATGTGGTAGTAGGTGTCAAATGTGGCCCTTCTTTTTCACCTAAATGTTGAAAATTTTATTGTATGATTATTTGTTCATAGAATTAATTAATTGCTTTTATTTCAGCTCTATTTCATATGGAGTACAAGATAGTGTAAAAGAAATATACATTATAAAATCACTTAAAATATAATTATAAATATTAATAAGTAACTTTTAGAAAAATGTGAACATTCTTTTATAGAAAAACTGAAAATGCTCTTGTAAACATATTTCTATATATTATTCGTACATAGTTCGAGCTCTAATATGGAGAAAATCATACTGAGAGTGGTGGCGGAGCCACCCTGGATTCAAGGGTTCATTCGAACCCCTTTCGATGAAAAATTATATTATTTGTATATTATTTTTACATGGTCAAATTTTTTTTTATGTATAGATAGGGCATGTCGAACCCCCTTCGACTAGTCCATATGTTTACTTCTGAATACACTCAATGAAAATCCTGGCTCCATCACTGAGTGAGAGAGTCATTTTTAGAATAGACTATGCAATGCATGATCTGAATTAGTCGGGGTTCCTATTAGGAAAGACGGGCACACAATCAAAGAGCCCGACAGGGTAGCAGCGGAAAATACCCTAGACTAAACTTTTCCTTTTAACTTGAACCAAGAGGAGACAAATAAACTCAAGCAAAATAGAGTAATATACAGCAAAAAACTCAACCAAATGAAACAAGACAAGAATAAAGGCAATCACACGAGACACAAGATTTACGTGGAAAACCCTTCAGTGTGAAGAGTAAAAAATCACGGGACCAAAACCTCCACTATAATCACCAAAGAGTTACAATATTGTCCTCCAAAATGGCCACCAAACAAGTGCCAAACAACAAGAAACAATACATAATCCACAGCACCAAACACTAGAGAAATAAAGGAGTGAAAGCACAAAAAATGCAGCTACTATTCCGGAGTGAAGAACAGGATCTACCGGCCACCAAATCAAGTTCTGTTAGTTCCTAATCAAAGATTGAGATAAGGAACAAGCAGTCCAAAAATCAGCTTAATCGGACAAGAAACAAAGCGGGAATCGCAATTTAAAGTTGACAGCTATGGCTAAAATTTAGGTGCGAAAATCAGCTTTATTTTTCTCTCTTTGGCTACTGAAAACTCTCTTTTTGTGATGGTGAATACGACCTAAAAAGATAAATATATATGCCCCATAGTAATGGATCTATGGGCAAAAGTGGGTTGGTCCAAATTGGGCTTCATTTTATCCACATAGGAAGAGACAAAGACCCAATAACCCAACAATTCTGCCCCTCCCAACTATGTGGAGGAGACCGCCATCCCGGCGATCATGCAATAATCTTCAAACTTCCCTCTTGGCAAAGCTTTATTCATCATGTTGAAACCATTATCATCCGCATGAATCTTCTCAAGTTCAAGCAACTTAGAATCCAACACATCCCGAATCCAATGGTATCTCACATCAATGTGTTTAGACCGACCATGAAATGTAGAATTCTTACCAAGATGTATGGCACTGTGACTGTTGCAATGAAGCACATACCTCTCTTGAGCACAACCAAGTTCCCCCAAGAATCTCTTCATCCAAAGCAATTCTTTACAAGCCTTAATGGCAGCAATAAGATCAACTTCTGTAGTAGATAGAGCAACACATTTTTGCAACCTAGATTGCCAAGACACAGCTTCCTCTGCAAAAGTAACCAAATACCCTAAAGTAGACTTACGAGTATCAACATCATCGGCCATATCTGAATCAGTATAACCACAAAGACTAGGCTTCCCTATACCAAAACACAAACTCAGACTAGAAGTGCGATAAAGATATCTCATAATCCACTTCACAACATTTCAATGTTCTCTTCCCGGATTAGAAAGAAAACGACTAACAACACCAATAGCATGAGCAATATCTGGTCTTGTGCAAACCATTGCATACATCAAACTACCAACAGCTGAAGCATAAGGAACTTTCTTCATATCTTTCTTCTCATCATCACTGGAAGGACACTGCTTCGTGCTCAACTTGAAGTGCATAGCTAAAGGTGTATTGACAACCTTAGCCTTGTCCATGTTAAACCTTCGAAGTACTTTCTGAATGTACTTCTCTCGTGATAACCACAACTTCTTGGCCTTTCTATCATAGACAATCTGCATGCCAAGAATCTGCTTTGCTGGTCCTAAGTCTTTCATAGAAAAAGACTTACTCAACTCTTGCTTCAACTTTTGAATCCTGTAGGCATTATGACCAACAACAAGCATGTCATCAACATAAAGAACCACAATAGTAAAGTCACCATCAGAGAATTTTTGTACAAAAATACAATGGTCTGAAGTAGTCTTCTTGAAGTCCTACTGACTCATAAAGGAACCAAACTTCCTGTACCACTGCCTAGGAGCTTGTTTCAAACCATACAAGCTCTTCTTCAATTTGCAAACATAATTCTCTTTTCCTTTGACTTCAAAACCTTCAGGTTGATCCATATAAATTTCTTCATCTAAGTACCATGGAGAAAAGCAGTTTTAACATCCATTTGCTCAACCTCTAAATCTAGACTTGAAGCTAAGCTTAGAACCACACGAATGGATGACATCTTTACAACCGAAGAAAATATCTCATCAAAATCAACTCCCTTTTTCTGGTTAAATCCCTTCACAACCACTCTAGCTTTGTACCGTGGAATTGGATTACCATCTTCATGCTTCACCCAAAAAACCCACCTATTTTTCAAAGCTTTTCGGTCTTTAGGCAGGTTAACCAAATCAAAGGTATGATTATCTTGCAAAGATTTAATTTCATCTTTCATAGCATCAAACCACTTTTCTTTTTCTTCACTTTCCATGGCCTCATCAAGACTCTCAGGTTCTCCGTCATCAGTCAAGAGTACATACTCACTGGGAGAATAACGAGATGAAGGTATTCTCTCTCTTGTAGATCGTCTGAGAGAACTCTCTGGAGCATCAACAACTGGTTATTGATCAACCATATCAACTTGCACTGGAGCATCAACAACTTCTTGCTGGTCATTTTGAACATGATCATCATCTTCATTATCAACTTGATTTTCATCATCTTGAAGATTTTCTTCAGGAGCAGTAGTCAAAGGAACTGGATCAACATCAACTAGGATCTCACTACTCTGAGAATCAACATTCTCAGCTTTGTCAAAATCTTCAATTGTTTGGTCTTCAAAGAACACAACATCGCGACTTCTAACAAGTTTCTTCTCAACTGGATCATAGAAACAATAGCCAAATTCATCTTGACCATAACTAATGAAGATACACCGTCTAGTTTTAACATCCAACTTTGACCTTTCATCCTTAGGAACATGAACAAAATATTTACACCCAAAGACTCTAAGATGATCATAAGAAACATTCTTACCAGACCAAACTCTGTCAGAGACATCACCATTCAAAGCAACAGTAGGAGATAAATTGAAAACATAAACAACCGTATTAAGTGCTTTTGCCCAAAAGGAATCTGGCAGCTTAGCATCTGAAAGCACACATCTAACCCTCTCAACTAGTGTTCTGTTCATCTTCTCTGCTAAGCCATTCAACTGAGGAGTCTTTGGAGGAGTTTTCTGATGCTGAATATCCTACTCTCTGCAATATCTATCAAAAGGACCAATATACTCACCATCATTATTTGAACGGATGTATTTCAATTTCTTCCCTGTCTGTCTTTCAACCAAGGCCTGAAAATTCTTGAACACATCAAGTACTTGATCCTTGGACTTCAAAGGAAATACCCAGAGTTTGCGAGAACGGTCATCAATAAAAGTCACAAAGTAAAGTGCACCACCATGAGACCTTACTTTATAAGGACCGCACAAATCAGAATGCACCAACTCCAGCAAATCGAGCTTTCTTGAAGGCGGATGACTCTGAAAATAAACTCTTTTCTGTTTACCGGCTAAGCAATGAACACACTTCTTCAACTTTACTTGCTTTACTCCAGAAAGCAAATTTTTCTTAGCCAAACTATCAATCCCCTTCTCACTCATATGACTCAACCTTCTATGCCACAGCTCTGATGAAGTATCATTCTCCACCAAGTTTATCAATCCTCTAGAAGTAGAGCCCTGAAATACGTACAAGTTAGACAACTTGTCACCTCGAGCCACAATCATCGAACCTCTAGTAAGCTTCCACTGGCCAACACCAAGGGTATTAACATAACCCTCATCATCAAGACTTTCTACAAAAATCAAATTCAGGCGAACATCTGAAGCATGCTTGACATTATTGAGAACTAGTTTGGAACCATTGTTACTTTCCAAACAAATCGTGCCAATGCCAAGTACTTTAACTTCATCATTATTGCCCATTTTCAACATCCCAAAATTACCTGGAGTATAAGAAGAAAATAATTCCTTCTTTGGCGTAACATGAGATGTAGCACCAGAATCCATAAACCAGCTAGACTCATTGCGAACAAGATTAATGAAATTCCCACCACAAGCAACAAGAAGATCATCATTAGCAACAACAGCAACACGATTTTATTATCGCCTTCTTTCTTTTGTCGTCTTATATCTCTCTTATGCTTGTAACAATATTTCATGATATACCCCTTTTTGTTGCAATAGTCAGATGTAACATTCTTGAATTTGGACCTTGACTTGATTCTACTTTTATCTCTATCATTTGAATCTGGACTTATTTCTTCCCCTTTCTTCAATAACCAAAACATCAAAGTGTGAAGATAAAGAAGATGAGGCCTGAGATCCTCTTCTTATCTCTTCATTCAAGACACCACTCTTAACATATTCCATAGTTAAAATACCACGAGGAGCAGAATTAGTCAAAGAAACTCGAAGAGTTTCCCAAGAGTCAAGCAGAGTATTAAGAAGCCAAAGTCCCTGAATTTCTTTATCGAACTTTAAACCCATTCCGGATAGCTGGTCAAGGACACCCTAAAAATCATTTATATGATCAGAAATAGGATTGTCCTCTTTATACCTGATATTCATTAATTGCTTAAGCAGGAACAACTTGTTATTGCCAGTCTTCGAAGCATAAAGTGTCTCGAGCTTGTCCCACAAACTTCTAGCATGTGTCTCATTCACAATATGATTTCTAACATTATCTTCAGCCCATTGTCTGATATAGCCACAAACCTGTAAGTGCTTAAATTCTCAATCCTCATCTGTCATGGATTCAGGTTTAGTAGATGCAAACACAGGTAGATGCATTTTCTTGACAAATAGATCTTTCATCTTGCCTTTCCAAGTATGATAGTTACTACCATTCAAACACACCATCTTGCTCATATTTGAGCATGATCATTCAAATCGACAATCAATATCAACCAACTCTCTGATACCACTTATTGGGACCGCGTGTAACTCCGCACTAGTATGATATTATCCACTTTGGGCCAAGCCCTCACGAATTTGTTTTTGAGCACCTCCCAAAAGGCGTCATACTAGTGGAGTTGGGTGACACTTTAAATATTTGACATGGTCCCTCTATTTTTCCAATGTGGGATTGTGTTTTCTTCCCAACAGTTCCAATGTGAACACCAAATTTGGACACCCGACACTAGTGGAAAACCAAAAAAAAGAAGATAAAAAGATCAACATGAGTTGTGGTGGAATGACTAAGATTTCCCCACCCTTAATATTGAGCCTAATGAATGAAAAAATCCTATTGGAGCACCGTCCCAAAAAATGAATTCTACAATGTGTCAATCAAGATTAGTCGATTCCAATACAGCCTGTTTTCGGGCCAAATTAGTGGGTGTTAGCCCATGGTTGTCGGGGTGGGCCCGAGGCACAAACATGTTTTGGATCGAAAATCAACCGACGACCTCCAGGCGGGCTGAGGAACGGGTGAGGGTGGCTCGGTGGGGTCGGCGAGGCCATTTGAGTGGTCAAACAGACAAAACGCGACCCAGAGAAGAGAAAAGCCTACCAACTTTGAAGGAGTCAGAAGCGAAGGCATATCCTTACCCTGATTCTGACGTCCCCACGATTCTCGATGAGTTGCTGGCCAAGAAAGTCATCGACCTTCCAGAGTCAAAGCGACCTGATGAAGCCAACAAAGTCGATGATCCCAAGTATTGCTAATATATCAAACAAAGTGTTATTGCGTTAGCCTATTTTCATCTTTCTACTAACTTCTTTCTATAATATCTAGAGTTATACATCATACATGATGAGGTAACAATAATATATAATATATTTCTTTTTATTTAATATTGATATTTTAAGATTTATTTTCTCTTTTTAGCTTTAGGTAAGATTATGAAATTCTAAGAAAATAACTTTAACCAAATAGAAGAGAATGAATAATTACAAGTTTTATTTGTTTGTCTTTTGTTTTCTGAAATTATTGGTTTGTTTTTATAGTAAACAACAAAAAAATAAATATTTCAAATTTTATACTCCCTTCATTTCATTTTATTTGGCCCTTTTACTGAAAATAGTTATTTCAATTACTTGGCTAATTTATGAAATTAGGAAAAGTTTATCATTTTCTTCCAATATTACCTCTATTCTTAAATAACTACATAAATATTAATAGTC
The DNA here is from genome assembly GCF_002878395.1 of Capsicum annuum. Lineage (NCBI taxonomy): Eukaryota > Viridiplantae > Streptophyta > Magnoliopsida > Solanales > Solanaceae > Capsicum > Capsicum annuum. Next base: position 219,471,702 of record NC_061115.1, on the reverse strand, counting down.
TAATTTAAATTTTCAAAGCATAATTAATAAGATTAATTTAATAAAATAAACCCCCAGTATATATTTTCTTAAAAAAGTATCAAATCAACACAGACCAAATAAAATGAAGCGAAGAAAATAATTATCTAGATATATATAATAATTCCAGGAATAATATATATTTATCACCGATCATTACAAAATAATTTATAATCTTTGAAATTTCTATGACATGTTTTAAATTACAAAATTTTTACAAAAGTATTCGTCTTCAGTCAAACACTGTCATATAGTCGTATATATATTTTAAAGATATGTATTATATATCAGAAAGATAACGCTTAAAAGAATAATTCAAAGAAAATATCTACACCGATCCAAAATCATAGTCGCAAATTGATAATAGGTCGATATTGCTTGCGTAAAATCTTATCATATGTCATTTAATGCACGTATGAATAATGTATAATGTAACTATTAAATATGATATTCTCAATTATTATATCTAAATTAAGAATATATATATATATATATATATATATATATATATATATATTAGCAATGATTAATTGATAAATTAGGAGTCACGGGTCCAAGTTTTAAAAATAATCTTTGTTAAAAATGTAAGGTAAAACTGTATATAATAAATTTTTGTGGTCGAACCCTAGCTTTAGAGCACCGAGTTGCCTTTTATTTTTTTAGGCGATAAATATGTACTTCTCTCGTTTAAATTTGTTTGTTTTGATTTTGATTTGGCACAAAACTTAAGAAAGTAAAAGAAATATTTAAATTTAATATTAAATTAAGGATATATAAAATGTACTAAAATACTTTTTAATCTTGCCGTCGTGTGAAAGTTAAAATCAAAGAATTGTCAAAAGATATATCTATAATTCAAATCGAAATCGAGCTTAATTAATTGAAATTCACGTCATATAAAATCTATTTACAGATTAAATTAAAATACACACTATCAAAAAAAAAAAATTATTCAAAACTTAAACCTAAAATCACCAACATAGATTGTGGAGGGACTGGATCTCATCCTTAATCAGAGTCTCGAGTTTGACCCCTGAATATAAAGACAACTTATTATAAACGTCAGTCTCAAAATAAATCCTACAATACGTAATTCAAATTAATCAAAATTTCAAGGGAAAAGGCTCAAATATGCCATCGAAGTATCAGAATTGGCTTATCTATGCCATCTGTTAAAAGTTTGGCTCGTTTATGCCATCGCAATTACCAAACAGGTTCATCCATGCCATTACTTATTAACGGTGGTTTTTCAAAAACAGCTTCGCCACGTGTCGTGTTACTAGAGGTCCACAGCTTTAATTAAAACAAATAGAAAAGGCTAAAATATGCCATCAAAGTATCAGAAATGGCTCATTTATGTCATCCATTAATCAGATATCTCAAGTTTGACCCTGAATATGAAGACAACTTTATTATAAACGTCAGTCTCAAAATAAATCCCACAACATGTAATTCAAATTAATCAAAATTTTAATACAAATATCAAATACAACGAAGAAAAAAAGGAGATAAAAGCAAAAGGTAGTGAGGAAAGCACATTAATAGACAATACTTTAAAGCGTTCAACGTCTATGTGTTCAAACATGCCAAGCGTCCACAATCCCTAAATTCTGAGTCCGCTATTGGGTGGGACTATCCTATCCTTAATCAGATGTCTGGGGTTTGATCCCTGAATATGAAGAAAACTTTATTATAAACGTCAGTGTCAAAATAAATCCTATAATACAAAATTTAAATTAATCAAAATTTCAATACAAATATCAAATACGACGAAGAAAAAAAAGAGATAAAAGCAAAAGGTAGTGAGAAAAGCACATTAATAGACAATACTTTTAGTCCATGGGTCCAAGAAAGTTTAATTTTTCAAACGTTAGCATTTATTTTGATCGACGAAATTAATTCCCCTTGCCCCACCTTATACAAAAGCAGTACGATATTCTTTTCGTTTCAAATTATTTATCGTATTTAATAAAAAACAAATCTTAAATTATTTAGTATTTTTGAAGTTCAAAACAAAAATTGTTATTGTTTTCTTTGTTCTTAGTAATTACGTATTAAAGATAACAAGCACCTTAATTATTAAAAATGACACAAATAAAATGAATGTGAAATAAAAAAGAGCATCTCGGTCCACTAACATTTTCTCTATGTGCAGGATCTGATAAAAAATCGAATCACAAAATTTTATCATATGCAATCTCATTTGTGGAACCAGGATTTTCATTGAGAGGGTTCAGAAGTATATATACAAACTAGTCGAAGGGGGTTCAACATCGACTATGTATGTATAAAAAATATTTTTAATCATGTAAAAATAGTATAAAAGCAATATAATTTTTCATCGAAGGAGGTTCGGAACCCCTTGGAGCAAAGGTGGCTCCACCATTGTGCAACCTTGCCTTACATTTTTGCAAGAAGCCACTTTCACGGCCTGAACTCGTGACCTCCTGATCACATATTGATAAAGGGTGAAATAGTTAAAACTTATTTTAATTAATATATTCTTAAGAAACATGCAAAAGAGAAATATTTGAGATGGATAACTACTAGTAATATTCAAGTAAAAAGTATCTTATATTATGCATTTTATCCAGTCATAACTAACATCTTTTATAGTCAAAAAAATGTTGATGTTAAAGTAATGAAAAGTTTGTTAAGAAATCATTACTACTAATACTTTTTTTTTTAATAAAATTAGTTTGAGGAAATGCCCCTAACTCCATAATAGGTGTATATTCACATGTACAATATTTTCTTAAAATTATTCACATGATGTTTGATATCTATTTTGGGATTCGAATTCAATATTAATGTGAAAATAAAGAAATACTTATCATTCTACGACAAATTGCACATAGTTTGCTTGAAGGCGAGGTTGACGTAACTGGCAAACTTATTGTCACGTGACCACGAGATTACTATTTGACTTGCAGAAAATGTAAGATAAAACTGCGCACAATAATTTGGCGACTATTTAGGTTAATTCTTCTGTCTTTTTCTTGTGCATGTCAACTCTTCCTTTGTACTTATCTTTTTTCAATATAAAGGTGAAAACTATGCACTAAACTTTATGATATCATTAAGAAAAGTAAACCAACTTTCTTGATGTGTATACAAACAAATTCAACTTTTTTTCTTCATTTAAAGTTAGTTTGTTTCTGAATAAGTACACTTCTTCTTTAGGTGTCATGTTATTGTAGAAATGCAGGATAAGGCTGTGTATAATAGATAACGGTTCAGTCCTTCTTTGGATTCCGTGCATAGCAGGAGCTTAGTGCAGCGATCTGAGCTTTTGTGGGTATCAAGTTGTTTGACAAATCTTGAATTGGAATCGGGATTGTACTTGAGTCGAGGGTCTTTTGAAAACGGTCTTTCTACCTTCAAAAGGTAGGCGTAAAATTTGCGTACACGCTATTCTCCCCAGACCCCACTTGTTGTGTTACACTGGCTTTGTTGTTGTTGTTGATTGTTTGTATGTATGGAACTTTATGGAAGCATTAAGAAAGTAAAAGAAGTTTATTTGATATGTATTCCAACAAATTCATTTTTCTCATTTAGTATTTGCTTCTGAATTATGAACATGCACCCTTGTGGTGGGGCGCTTCTCCCGGACACCGCGCATAGTGGTAGCTTTATTGCACCGGGCTGCTTTTTTTCTTTTGAATTATGAACATGGATATTTGATTCAATGAATTTGTTTCTGAATTATGAAAATGTCTACTTAAGCCGAGTTTCTATCAGAAACAACGTCTCTACCTTCACGGTTTAAGGGTAAGGCTGAGTACACATCACCCTCCTCGGACCCCACTTGCGGAACTACACTAGGGATGTTGTTATTGTAAGTTGGTGAAAAATCTTGATTAAGTGGGGGTCTGGGGAGGGTAAAGTGTATGCAGTATGCAGTCCGTGCCACTACCTCAGATAAAGAAGTAGAAAGGCTGTTTCCGATAGCCACCGACTCAGGACATATAATATATCCAAAAAAATACAATCAATTTTTTATTTAAAGTTTCTGCCATGTGACCAGGAGGTCATGGGTTCAAGCCTTTGAAACAGCCTCTGGTAGAAATGCAAGGTAAGGCTGCGTACAGTACAGTACACCCTAGTGGTGGGGCCCTTCCCCGGACCCTTCGCATACATGCATAGCGGGATCTTTAGTGCACCGGGCTACCCTTTAGTGAATTTCTGAATAATGAATAGGGTGTTTGATTCGATAAGTTTAAATCTTTTCTGGTTATCATAAAAATCTTGAATTGACAGCAGGAGATTCCAAAGGTGAAAATGTCAGCAACTATAAGCAAAGACGAATTCGCAAGGTCTCTAAGCCGACGATCGACGAGTAGGAGCAGAAGAATGAGTTTTGGATCAACAAGTAGAAGGAACTGGGCTTCAGCAAGTGTTAGCGAAGTTTTTACTGCACCAGGAGGTGATATTTTTCAGATAAGTGGAAGGGAAGATGACGACGAAGACGAGCTTAAATGGGCTGCTATTGAGAGACTACCAACATATGATAGACTGAGGAAAGGAATTTTGAAACAAACATTGGATGATGGAAAGATTGTTCATCAACAAGTCGATGTTACGAATCTTGGATTGCAAGATAAAAAGGAATTGATGGAAAGTGTACTTAGGATTGTGGAAGAAGACAATGAGCGGTTTCTTCGTAGACTAAGAGATAGGACTGATAGGTAAATCTTTCTTGATATCAATCTCTTTTTCACTATTCGTTATTGTTTAAAGGTGGTATCGGGGTCAGTTTGTGTGCACCTCGACTATTTTATCAGGTATTTGCTACCTCATATACCAACACAGGAATCGGATAACTGTCTGTTGAACCTTGTGTCTCCTGGTTTTCACCAACGAACAGTAGATAACATCCGTGATTGCAATAGTCTCTTAATCTTGATGTTTTGACATTGTTCCGATGATGCAAATTATGTATGTATTAATTGGAGTTTTGATGTTTTTTTTCTCTGCGTTATATAGGGTTACGATTGATATTCCAAAAATTGAAGTTCGGTTTGAGCATCTTTCCATCGAAGGAGATACATATGTTGGATCTAGAGCACTACCTACTTTGTGGAATGCTACCATCAACTTTGTCGAGGTACCATTTCCTTTCAACAACCATATTGATTCCGAGGTTCAACTTTGTAGAGTGAGCATTCTGTGCAACAAGTAGTTGTCCTAATGAAGTTTCTTTTTAATGTTCAAATTTCGTAGGGGGCTCTTGAAAAAGTCAAGCTTGTCCCTTCGAAGAAAAGGGTCGTCAAGATACTTCGTGGTGTAAGTGGAATTGTAAAACCATCAAGGTAATGGGCATTCCGTCTACAGTCTATTTGGCGAAGTTTCTAAAATCTGCTTATTTTGAGAAGTCCTTTTCGTTAAATATCCTATAGGATGACACTACTTCTTGGGCCTCCGGGAGGTGGGAAAACTACATTTCTAAAAGCACTTGCTGGTGTGCCGGACAAGGATCAACGAGTATGTGATTCTTCAACTTTCAGAAATAACGGCTTAAAGTGTTTATTGTATCATGTATGTCTAATTACTAGTTCGTCGATTTAGATTGCTGGAAAAATCAGTTATTGCGGTCATGAACTGTCGGAGTTTATTCCTCAACGGACATGTGCTTATATTAGTCAGCATGACCTTCATCACGGAGAGATGACAGTCAGAGAGACGTTGGATTTTGCTGGACGTAGTTTAGGAGTTGGCACGAGATATGAGCTCCTCACTGAACTGTCAAGGCGCGAAAAGGAATTGGGAATCAAACCAGATCCTGAGATAGATGCATTTATGAAAGCTACAGCAGTTGCCGGCCAAGAATCAAGTCTAGTCACAGACTATGTTCTCAAGGTTTAGATTCTGATTTAGTCGTAATAATTCCGTGCATCTAAGAACTGGATAAATGGTATTTGATTATTCGGGTGATTTGCAGATACTTGGGCTGGATATCTGTGCTGATATAATGGTAGGTGATCAGATGAGACGGGGTATATCAGGTGGACAGAAGAAGCGGCTGACGATAGGTTTCTAGACTCTTGCTGTATCCGTAATGATATGATTTTAGAGCCATACAAATGTTATGGCATGTTAGTATTGGCGTGTTCTAACTGCACTTTAGTCTGTGTCGAAAATCTTTCACGAGTTCTAAGGGCTGTTTTAATATGTATCGAAAATCTTTCCTTCATTCTTAAATTTCAGGCTGAGTCGAACGAATTTGCTTATGCACATTATGACATTTGTATCTACGTCTTACTGAATACAGGAGAAATGTTGGTTGGTCCTGCTAAAGTTTTCTTTATGGATGAAATCTCAACGGGCCTCGACAGCTCTACAACGTTACAAATTATCAAATACATGAGGCAGATGGTCCATATCATGGATGTAACTATGATAATATCCCTTCTTCAACCTGCACCTGAAACTTTTGAACTTTTCGATGACATTATTTTGCTGTCGGAGGGACAAATTATCTACCAAGGTCCACGTGAGAACGTGCTTGAGTTTTTCGAAAGCGTTGGATTTAAATGCCCAGAAAGGAAAGGAATTGCTGACTTTCTCCAAGAGGTTACTTCTCTAATGGACCAAGAACAGTATTGGTTCAGAAAAAGCGAACTTTACAGATTCATTACAGTGTCTGAATTCGCGGAACGCTTTGGCAATTTTCGTGTTGGACGTGAACTCTTTGATGAACTAGGAGTTGTCTATGACAAAAGTAGAGCTCATCCTGCTGCACTCGTCACAGAAAAATATGGCATCTCCAACGTGAAACTTTTCAAGGCGTGTTTATCAAGGGAATGGCTATTGATGAAGCGAAATTCATTCTTATACATATTTAAGACATTCCAGATAACTATCATGTCACTAGTAGCCTTTACGGTATTCTTTAGGACAGAGATGAAAGTTGGACAGATAGTAGACGGAGGTAAATTCTACGGGGCAATGTTTTTCAGCCTAATCAATGTGATGTTTAACGGTACAGCAGAACTTGCACTGATCGTTATTAGACTTCCCGTTTTCTTTAAACAAAGAGATTCTCTATTTTATCCTGCCTGGGCTTTCGCTCTCCCGATTTGGCTTTTAAGAATCCCCCTCTCGTTTATGGAATCATTGATATGGATTGTCCTTACGTATTACACCATCGGCTTTGCTCCTGCTGCAAGTAGGTATGTACCCATCGTTCACTCCTCGAAACTAAAAAATATGATATATAGTCAGAGTTAATATATCACACTTCTATCATTTGCACCTCGGAAAATTTTCAGGTTTTTCCGCCAGTTCTTGGTATTTTTCGCTCTACACCAGATGGCATTGTCTCTCTTCCGCTTTATAGCTGCAATTGGAAGGACTCAAGTAGTTGCAAATACTATCGGTACATTTGCCCTACTGGTAGTCTTTGTGCTTGGGGGTTTCATTGTCGCAAAAGGTCCGTTAGGACACCCTCTGGATTGATAAATTTCTTTATAACAGAGGTCTCGTTCAGCTACGTAGATTACCAAAATTCATCGACGTTCACATAAATGACCAATATTGTGAACCCTATTGCTTATTTGTTGTGTAGATGACCTCGAACCATGGATGAAATGGGGCTACTATGCGTCTCCCATGTCATATGCACAGAATGCGATAGCCATGAATGAATTTCTGGACAAAAGATGGAGTGCTGTAAGCTATACAATTCCATTCATTTGTTCACGAACTGTGACTACCATCAACATTTCATTTACATACCGACCTTTTTTCTTTTCAGCGTAACAATGACACAACTTTCTCCGAGGAAACGGTGGGCAAGGTTCTTCTTAAGTCAAGGAGCATGTATTTAGATGAGTATATGTTCTGGATAAGTGTCGTCGCACTATTTGCCTTCTCCTTTCTCTTCAACTTCTGCTTCATCTTGGCGCTAACTTACTTAAACCGTAAGATAGAGATTCTGTCTTCTATTTAAAACCTTGGAAACTTATTTTTTGCTCTCTCATCCATTCTTGTAAACGAAATGCAGCACTTGCTGATTCTAAATCTGTAATTATGGATGAGGAGCAAAGAAACCGTAATCCCAAAGAAGCAACAGCAAAGAGTTCAGCATCTACCACCGCAATGTTTGAAGGTTTGACAATCATATAAATATACATTTTTCCCTGTCGTTTTATTGTCCTAACTTTCCGTTTCTAAAGAATCTCACAAAACTGAATGATCATTGCAGGTATAGATATGGCTGTAAAGAATAATTCAAGGATTGACGAAAAAGCAGCCAAAAAAAGAGGAATGGTGCTTCCGTTCCAGCCATTGTCGCTTGCATTTAACCATGTCAATTACTATGTCGATATGCCAGCAGTAAGAAACATTCATCGGGTTCTAAGCACTGATACCGTTATGCTTAAATTTATTACTCATCATCCTGTTGTATGCTTGTCAGGAAATGAAGGCCCACGGAATTGAAGAGACTCGTCTCCAATTGTTACGAGATGTCAGTGGTGCATTCAGGCCTGGAGTCCTTACGGCCTTAGTTGGTGTAAGTGGAGCTGGGAAGACTACTTTGATGGATGTCTTAGCAGGAAGAAAAACTGGTGGCTACACAGACGGAAGTATCTTCATATCTGGTTATCCGAAGAACCAATCAACTTTTGCTCGGATAAGCGGTTATTGTGAACAGAATGACATTCATTCTCCACATGTTACTGTTTACGAGTCATTGATATATTCAGCTTGGTTGCGTCTCTCCCCAGATGTCAGAAAGGAAACTAGGAAGGTATTCGCTCCTATCACCTTGTCTCCTTTGTCTGCGAAAGTGTCATCTTTTGCTTCCGTATATGCTTAACTCGTTTAGTCGTTTTGTTCAGAACTTCGTCCAGGAAATAATGGAACTAGTCGAGTTGAAGCCTCTCAGGAATTTTCTAGTTGGCCTGCCGGGGGTAGATGGTCTGTCAACTGAACAACGAAAGCGACTGACTATAGCTGTGGAACTTGTAGCAAATCCATCTATTATTTTCATGGATGAACCTACATCAGGACTTGATGCCCGAGCTGCAGCGATTGTGATGCGTACTGTGAGAAATACAGTGGATACTGGGCGAACAGTCATCTGCACTATCCACCAGCCAAGCATAGACATCTTCGAAGCTTTTGATGAGGTAAGGATCGAAATATTGGCTTATACTCCCTCGGTTCTATTTTATGCAACACTCGTTTCTTTCAGTCTATTCCAAAAAGAACGATAGTTCTCTATAATTGTGCTCAGTTTACTCTCCACGACATGCTTTAATATCCATGGAAATGTCAAGTTTATGATCATAAGTTCCAATACGTCTTTCTTTCTTTATTAAACTGCATCCTCAGTTAAACATCTTCACATAAAATAGAACGGAGGGAGTATAACTTTCATAAATATGCATTTCTTGTGCTGCCACTATTCTTCTCATGCGAATGACTACCTTTGCAGCTGTTGTTAATGAAAAGAGGAGGACAAGTCGCTTATGCTGGATCGCTCGGACATCATTCTTGCCTATTGATAGAGTATTTTCAAGTGAGTATCATCTCATCCAAAATCTTCCAAGTTGTCGAAGTGATACTGTATTGATAAATCGATAACTAAAAAACGCTTTTTTCCAGTCTGTTCCAGGGGTTTTGACAATAAAAGAAGGAAGTAATCCGGCTACTTGGATGCTGGATATCACCACTCCAGCAGTTGAAGCTCAACTTAAGGTGGACTTTGGAGACATTTACGCCAACTCGGATCTATATAGGTAATAAGAAGATCGTATAGTCCTTTTCGTTTTACTTTCAGTACTGTGTTACTAACTCACTGTCGTTTAAAACTCAACTTCCGCAGGAGAAATCAAGAACTTATCAAACAATTAAGTGTTCCAGCACCAGGGTCCCAAGATCTTCATTTTCCTACGAAATACTCCCTACCGTTTATTGATCAATGCAAGGCTTGCTTTTGGAAACAACACTTATCGTACTGGAGGCATCCGCAATATAATGCCATAAGATTTTTCATGACAGCAATTATAGGAATTATATTCGGAATCATCTTTTGGGATAAAGGGAGCAAAATGTAAGTCATCGTCTTGCATATCTATTTCAATCGACGAACAATCAACTAGGCCTCGTTTCATGGAAACCCTCGTTCGTTTAAACTGACGGGAAAATCATGATAATAGGTACAAACTACAAGACCTATTGAATCTACTTGGAGCTATGTATGCTGCTGCTATGTTCCTTGGTGGAACAAATACTTCAGCTGTGCAGTCCGTTGTGTCAGTAGAAAGAACAGTCTTTTATCGAGAAAGAGCAGCCGGAATGTATTCTGCGCTGCCTTATGCATTTGCTCAGGTAAAGGAAGCACCAAACAGAACACAACTTGTAAACGTTTTACTTTTAGAATCAATTCATCATCGAAAGAACTAAATGTTCCCTTTTTTCTCTCTCCAGGTGGCCGTAGAGACTATCTATGTCGCGATCCAGACTTTTATTTATACCCTCCTTCTGTACTCGATGATCGGTTTCCAATGGACAGCTGCTAAATTCTTTTGGTTCTATTTCTTCGTTTTCATGTGCTTCGTCTACTTCACAATGTACGGAATGATGCTTGTAGCACTCACTCCAAGCTACCCGATCGCGGCCATCATCATGACATTCTTCCTCACGTTATGGAACTTGTTCTCTGGTTTCCTTATCCCTAGACCGGTAAGTACAATAACTCCTACAATACCATAACGAGTTTAAATTCTATACACCGAATCCTCCTCAGGGAGTGGAATTAGCAACCTAGAAACTAAGGCACGTTACCTCCTACAGCAAGCGTAAATACGCTGCCAGTGTAAATCTCTTTACATCATCAGTGTATGTAAGTACTATGCGAATGCACACATTTTAGTCGCGAATGAGGCACAACAAAAACATCTGTGCCTCGCAACCCAACAAGTTGAGCTCGATTCATGTCATCGTCACATCAAAATAAGCAGAATACTTACATATATCTGCACCTGATACATAAAAATGTTTGCTTCTGCAGCAAATTCCGATATGGTGGAGGTGGTATTACTGGGGTTCACCAATATCATGGACGATATACGGTCTCATAACATCTCAAGTAGGTGACAGGAACGACAGCGTTGAGGTACCAGGCATTGGCGAAATACCGTTAAAGCTATTTTTACAAGAATATATGGGATTTGAGTATGACTTTTTGGGATTTGTTGCTGTTGCTCATGTTGCTTGGGTTGTTCTATTCTGCTTTGTTTTTGCCTATGCCATTAAGTTCTTGAATTTCCAAAGGAGATAAAGTGAACTTGCAGACAATACAAAGTTTAGTGTACACGTAAATCAGCTATGTCGCTCGGACTCTTCAAAAGTAGTGTATTTGTGGAGAATCCGACATGGATGCAACATCAGAAGTGAAGAGTCCGCACAACTTTACAACAAATGTACATAAGTTACGTGGAGAAAATAGTTGTTGTTGGCCGGTATCCTCTCTATGGTGCTCAGACTCTCCAAAAATGTTGTCGAACATGTACTTTCTATGACATTTTTGAAGAGTTCGAGCGACGTAGATCATCATACAATTTATTTTCTTGTATGTTAGTCATAGTTCATTCTTGTGTCATACATATGATGTATTGAATTTTGATGTATAAATTTACTTTGTAAGTGCCACATGGGGTGTCAAATGGGCGGGTTGTGCTACATTTATACGGGTTAAAACCCACGTTCGACTTAAAATATTTTTTACATTATTTTGTTCTGAGTAAAGCATCTAGTAGCCCTGAACTATGACCAAATTTGCTATGACACGCTCCAACTTCACGGCGGTCCTATTACCCCTGAACTAAATTTTAGCATATTTTTGTCTATCTTTTTATCTGACGTGGCACCTTTTGTCAACCTTTTAAGCTGACGTGACACCTTTAACTTGGGTCCCATTTTATGTAATAAAGGTGTCACATCAGCACAAAAGGGTGACAAAAATACGCTAAAATTGAGTTAGGGGGTAATAGGACCCCTGTGAAGTTGAAGCGTGTCGTAGCAACTTTGGCCATAGTTCGGGGGTACTGGATGCTTAACAGACTATACTAAAACAAAACTTATGCTTCTATGTTTTGCTAGGTTTCTTGATGAGATTGATCCAAACTTTTAGATGGTCTAACTTGGACTATGTCCAAATTGATATGTTAATGAGTATATACTAGCCCAACCCATTCAAGTCTAGACGAGTTATATTTTCATGGACTAATATTTGACGAGAAAATTGACAAATATTTCTTTTTTGGACCGTTTATTAAGTTTTACCCTGCATTTTAAAGAGGGTTGGGGGTGGGGGTGGGGGGGCATTTTATTTTGATGATAAAAGTACCTTTAATTCAATCCTAACCGTCTCTGACAGAAATGCAAAGTAAGGTTGCATACAATACACCCTTGTGGTGGGCCCTTCCCCGGACACCGCTCATAGTGCCCTTTTATAAAAGTACCTTTAATTAAAATACGAGAAAACTTTAGAAACTTTTACGCGAACACTTATTAGTTTGAACCATTCATGGAGCTTGAGACTCGATGAAATTTTCGAACTCTAGCACATTGTGATGGAGTTGGCATAATATATAAACGTGTCCTTTTTGGCCTAAGCTGACATTTATGTCCTCCAACTTTGGATGTGCACGACTAGACATTTAAACTTGTGTAAAGTTGATCAAGTAGACACATGTGTCCAAAGTGATGCTTAGGTGGCAATATTGCGTCTTAAGTGGCGTCCTATATGTATTGTGCCACGTAGGACTAGCATATTTACTTGTTCATTTTTATAGTACTAGCTTAAGTGTCTATTTATGCACATCCAAAGTTGGAACACAAAGATGCAAGCTGGCGAGCGCCAAGTTAAAGGACATGCTTATGTATTATGCCGGTGGAGTTCCACGTACCAAAACGCGGAACTCCAACACTGTGTGCTGAAGTTATAAAAAATAATAATGAGATAAGCATCTAGTACCCTCTCGAACTATGACCAAACTTGTTACGACACACTTCAATTTCAGAGGGGTCCTATTACCCCCAGAACTCAATTTTAACGTATTTTTGTCACCCTTTGTGTACTGACATGACACCTTTATTACATAAAATAGGGTCCACATCAGCTAAAAAGGTTGACAAAAGGTATCACGTCAGCTAAAAAGGATGACAAAAATACGCTAAAATTTTGCTCAGAGTTAATAGGGCCCCCTGTGAAATTGGAATGTGTCGTAGTAAGTTTGGTGATAGTTCGAGGGTACTAGATACTTTACTCAATAATAATTATAACTTCAAACTTCATACCATTATAGGGACTAGGATATAACTTCTCTTTAAGGATAATATCACTAATATAGTGTTAGGAATCAGACAGAATAAAGCAAACCACAACCAGAAAGAAAAACGAGAACACACAGATTTACGTGGAAATCCTTGCGGGAAAAATCACGGGCAGAGGCAGCGGAATTTCACTATGAAAGGAGAGGAGTACAATGTGGAGCACGACGACGTAATTTTTTAATATCCAAAACCGACCCACTAATTGCACTTATATAGTATGTGCGTACAAATAGGTCCTAGGCCAAAAAACATAAAGGTCCATACCGCGGGGGCCTGATCCCAGAGCCCACCACTGACCCCACTGAAAAATTACAAACATGGATCGCACCGCGAAACTTTCAGGCCAAACCAACAAAATTCGGGTCACAAACTCTAACATATAGCTATACAAAAACTTTAATGCCAAAGAATTTAACAACAAAATGTTCAAAGTACAAAGCTTTACTTAGAGTTTAATGGTACATTTGAGCAAGTTCTACTCATTTAACATCACAAGAGTTTAAGAAAATCTCCTATATAGGAAATTTATACATCAATTTTAATAAATCAGTCATAGCGGGAACTTAGTGTACCAGACTGACTTTTTCGTATGTATAACACAAGAATGAATTATTTTGCACATGATGTAAGAAATAAGTTGTATGTGGATCTGCGTTACTCGGACTAGTCAAAAATATCATCAGGTGCATGTCAGATCCTTCAAAAGTAGTGCATTCTTGGCGGATCAGATACGTGTTCAGCAATATTTTTTGGAGAGTCTGAGCAACGCAGACGAGGATATCGACAACAATTGTTTTCCCTGTGTATAGCTTATGAACATTTTGTATTATCTTCTTTGGAAATTCAAGAACTTGATGCCATATGCAAAAACAAAGCAGAATAGAACAACCCAAGCAACATGAGCAACAGCAACAACTCCCAAGAAGTCATGCTCAAATCCCAAATATTCTTTTAACAGTAGCTTTAATGGTATTTCGCCTATGCCTGGTACCTCAATGTTATCGTCTTTGTCACCTACTTGAGATGTTACGAGACCATATATCGTCCATGCTACTGGAGAACCCCAGTAATACCACCTCCACCATATCGGAATTTGCTGCAAAAAAACAAAGTTTCTGATGTATCAGATGTTATGTGTTGTATTGGTTCTTCTGATGCGACGATGATATTAGTTGAGCTTAAACGGAATCATGAAGATTCATATAGCCGATCTTAACTTCTTTGGGAATAAGACATAGTTGTAGTTGTCATTGTTCTGCTTTCATACTCCCTCCGTTTTTAATAGTTTTGACTTGGCACGGAGTTCAAGAAAATAAAGAAGACTGTTGAATCTTGTGGTCTTAAACTAAAGATATGTAGAGTGTACCAAACTTTCCTTTAATCTAGTCGTCTTAAACATGTCAAGTGGAAAGTTGAAAGTAAAGAGTTGCTGGAAAAAGAAAGAGACATTCTTCTTGAAATGGACTGAAAAGGAAAGTAAGATAAACAAACTGAAACGAATGGAGTATTGCTTTTCAGAATTTTAACCATCGTCGTATCTGAGTTTGAGTTATTGGATATGGTTTGGTTTTGTTCCAATGTTGCTAATGACAAGAAGCAACCTTATAGTATAAAAATTATAAAGATTCTTCAACACGGTCAGTGTGGAGAAGTTAAACTCGTTATGACAGTGTATAGGTTATGGTACTTACCGTTCTAGGGATAAGGAAACCGGAGAACAAGTTCCAAAAACTGAGGAAGAATGACATGACGAT
This sequence comes from Capsicum annuum, assembly GCF_002878395.1. Lineage (NCBI taxonomy): Eukaryota > Viridiplantae > Streptophyta > Magnoliopsida > Solanales > Solanaceae > Capsicum > Capsicum annuum. The sequence goes on along the minus strand of NC_061115.1, from coordinate 219,456,583 downwards.
GAAAGCAATCGGGTAGCTTGGTGTGAGTGCTACAAGCATCATTCCATACATAGTGAAGTAGACGAAGCACATGAAGACGAAGAAATAGAACCAGCAGAATTTAACGGCTGTCCAGTGGAAACCGATCATTGAGAATAGGAGGAGGCTGTAAATAAAAGTCTGGATCGCGACGTAGATAGTCTCTATGGCCACCTGCAGAGGAGAAAATGGGACATTTAGTTCTTCCAAAATGAAAATTTTACATGTTCTGCTAGTGATTCTTTTACCTGAGCGAATGCGTAAGGCAGCGCAGAATACATCCCTGCTGCTCGTTCACGATAAAAGACTGTTCTTTCTACTGCCACAATCGACTGAACAGCTGGAGTATTTGCTCCGCCAAGGAACACAACAGCAGCATACATAGCTCCAAGTAGATTCAATAAGTCTTGTAGTTTGTACCTATTATCATGATTATCACGTCAGGTTGAACGAGCAAGGATTGAGGCGGACTTGATTGATTCATTGATAAAAACAGTAATGAGAGAAGGAGAATAACGAATACTTGTGCAAGCCGATGACTTACATTTTGTTTCCTTTATCCCAGAAGATAATTCCGAATATGATAATGATCATCGCTGTCATGAAAAATCGTGTGGCATTATATTGCGGATTCCTCCAATAGGACAAGTATTGCTTCCAAAAACAAGCCTTGCACTGATTGATGAACGGTTGGGAGTATTTCGTAGGAAAATGAAGGTCTCGGGACCCTGGTACTGGAACACTTAACTGTTTAATTAGTTCTTGATTCCTCCTGTGAAAGTTAAGTTGTAAACGACAGTGGCCGAGTTAGTAAAATAGTACTGAGAATATAATCGAAAAGACTATTTTACCTTCTAAACTTACCTGTACAGATCAGAGTTGGCGTAAATTTCTGTGAAGTCCACATTAAGTTGAGCCTCAACGGCTGGAGTTGTGATATCCAACATCCAGGTAGCTGGATTATATCCCTCTTTGATTGTCGGAACTCCTGGAACAGACTGGGAAAAAGCGGTTTTTAGTTACTGATTTATCTATACAGTAACTCCGCGGCAACTTGAAAATATTGAATGAGATGATACTGACTTGAAAATACTCAATCATTAGGCGAGAATTGTGTCCGAGAGGACCTGCATAAATGACTTGTCCTTCTCTTTTCATTAACAACAGCTGCAGAAGTAATCCGTTCGCGTGAGAAGAACAGTGGCATCGCAAGAATTGCAGATTATCGAAAGTATAGAGAGCTGTCGTTCTTTTTGGAATAGACTATAAAGAAAAGCATGTCGTGTAAAGTAGAACCGAGAGAATATAAGCCAATGTTCGAATAATTACCTCATCAAAAGCGTCAAAAATATCTATGCTTGGCTGGTGGATAGTGCACACGACAGTTCGGCCTGTATCAACTGTATTTCTCACAGTTCGCATCACAATTGCTGCGGCTCTGGCGTCAAGTCCTGATGTAGGTTCATCCATGAAAATAATAGATGGATTTGCTACAAGTTCCACGGCTATAGTCAGTCGCTTTCGTTGTTCAGTTGAGAGACCGTCTACCCCTGGCAGACCAACTAGAGAATTCGTGAGAGGATTCAACTCGACTAGTTCCATTACTTCCTCGACGAAATTCTGAAGAAAAACACTAGGCATGTTAGTCCTTCACCTTCTTTTACATGAAAATTAACATGGCCAACTGCCTTAATCTCAAGAAAGATGGGGTCGTCTATTCTGTATCGTGATGATTCATCATAATTGACTAGCTTTACGCTGGCGGTCAGCCTATCGTGACCCTTCTTTTTATCCAAACTCGGGACTGAAAACGCTAGCAAGCAAATATGACACTTTTGCGGACAAAGGAGACAAGGTGATAGGAGTGAATACCTTCCTAGTTTCCTTTTTGACATCGGGAGAGAGACGCAACCAAGCTGAATATATCAATGACTCATAAACAGTAACATGTGGAGAATGAATGTCATTCTGTTCACAATAACCGCTTATCCGAGCAAAAGTAGATTGGTTTTTCGGATAACCAGAAATGATAATACTTCCGTCAGTGTAGCCTCCGGTTTTTCTTCCTGCTAAGACATCCATCAAAGTAGTCTTCCCAGCTCCACTTACACCAACTAAGGCCGTAAGGACTCCAGGCCTGAACGCGCCACTGACATTTCGTAACAATTGGAAACAAGTCCCTTCAATTCCTCGTGTTTTCATTTCCTGATAGCCATACAACCGGATGATGAGTAAGAAACTTAAGCATATCAGTATCAATGCTTACAACCCGATGAATGTTTCTTACTGCTGGCATATCGACATAGTAATTGACATGGTTAAATGCAAGTGATAACGGCTGAAAAGGAAGCACCATTCCTCTTTTTTTGGCGGCTTTTTTGTCAATACTCGAGTTATTCCTTACAGCCATATCTATACCTGCAACGATCATTCAGTTTTGTGAGAATCTTTAGAAACGGAAAGTTAGGACAATATAATGGATTCAATAGATTATGTTTATGATTGTCAAACCTTCAAACATTACGGTGGTAGATGCTGAACTCTTCTCCGTTGATTCTTTGGGATCGTGATTTCTCAGCTCGTTTTTAGTACTTTTGTCATCATCCAAAGCGACAGATTTAGAATCAGCAGATGCTGCCATTTGTTTACGAGAATGGATCAGGAAGCACCCAATAAATTTCTGAAGTTTAGAAATAGAAGAGAGAATTTCTATCATACGGTTTAAGTATGTCAACGCCAAGATGAAACAGAAGTTGAAGAGAAATGAGAAGGCAAATAAGGTGATGACACATATCCAGAACATATACTCGTCCAAGTACATGCTCCTTGACTTAAGAAGAACCTTGCCAACTGTTTCCTCGGAGAAATGTGTGTCATTGTTAGGCTGAAAAAGCAAAAGATCGGCATGTAAAGATCATCAAATGTTGATGGTAGTCACCGTTCATGAACAAATGTGGATCTTACTGTACTCCATCTTTCGTCCAGAAACTCGTTGATGGCTATTGCATTCTGTGCATAAGACATCGGAGACACATAGTAGCCCCATTTTATCCATTGTCCGAGGTCATCTACAACAAAAAATAAACAACGGCATTAAGATTATTGGTTATTTATGTGACCGTCGATCCATTTTAGTGATCTAACTTCGTTCATATATCCCTGACCTTTAGCAACAAGGAAACCACCAAGCACAAAGACTATCAGTAGAATGAAAGTTCCGATTGTGTTTGCAACTACTAGAGTCCTTCCAATTGCAGCAATTAGACGGAAGAGAGACAATGTCATCTGGTGCAGCACGAAAAATACCAAGAATTGGCGGAAAAACCTGAAAAATTTCCTATATGCAAATAATAAGTTTGATCACTTTGAGCTAATTATCATTGGCGGAGTGAACGATAGGTACATACCTACTTACAGCAGGAGCAAAACCGATTGTATAATAAGTAAGGACAATCCATATAAATGATTCCATAAACGAGATGGGGATTCTTAAAAGCCAAATGGGGAGAGCAAAAGCCCAGGCCGGGTAAAATAGAGAATCTCGTTGTTTAAAGAACACGGGAAGTCTGAAAAGCGTCAATGCAAGTTCTGCAGTACCGTTAAACATTACATTGATGAGGCTGAAAAACAATGCACCGCAAAATTTGCCTCCGTCTGCAATCTGTCCGGCTTTCATCTCTGTGCTAAAGAATACTGTAAAGGCTATTATCGACATAATAGTAATCTGGATTGTCTTGAATATGTATAAGAACGAATTCCGCTTCAACAATAGCCATTCTCTTGAAAAACATGCCTTGAAGAGTTCCACGTTGGAGATTCCGTATTTTTCTGTGACAAGTGCAGCAGGATGAGTTCTGCTTTTGTCATAAGCAACTCCAAGTTCATCAAAAAGTTCACATCCAACACGGAAATTGCTAAAGTGTTCCGCGAATTCAGCCACGGTAATGAATCTGTAAGGTTGTTTTTTTCTGAACCAATACTGTTCTTGGTCCTTTAGAGAAGTAACCTCTTGCAGAAAGTCAGCAATTCCTTTCCTTTCTGGGCATTTAAATCCAACACTTTCGAAAAACTCAAGCACGTTCTCACGTGGACCTTGGTAGACAATTTGTCCCTCCGACAGCAAAATAATGTCATCGAAAAGTTCAAAAGTTTCAGGTGCAGGTTGAAGAAGGGATATTATCATAGTTACATCCATGATATGGACCATCTGCCTCATGTATTTGACCATTTGAAATGTCGTAGAGCTGTCAAGGCCCGTCGAGATTTCATCCATAAAGAAAACTTTAGCAGGACCAACCAACATTTCTCCTGTATACAGTAAAAATTCGATACAAATGTCATAAGGTGCATTGCATATGATAAAAGCGCCCGTAGAGCTTGGTCTTAAACATCGCGATAAAACTTACATGGCTATAAAATCATGTCACTAAGGGTAAACGGAAAGTTTAAAGGGAAAGAGTTCCACCATATATAGAAAGATGCATATTTGTTTTTCGGAACAGATTAAAAAGAAAAGAGTGTCATGTAAAATTGAACGGATGGAGCAATAGTCTAGAAACCTGTCGTCAGCCGCTTCTTTTGTCCACCTGATATACCCCGTCTCATCTGATCACCGACCATTATATCAGCACAGGTATCCAGCCCAAGAATCTGCAGATCACTGGGATAATCAAATACCGTCTATCCAGTTCTTAGATGCACGGAAATATCAGGATCTAACCTTAAGAACATAGTCTGTGACTAGACTTGATTCTTGGCCTGCAACTGCCGTAGCTTTCATAAATACATCGATCTCAGGATCTGGTTTGATTCCCAATTCCTTTTCGCGCCTTGACAGTTCTGATAGGAGCTCATATCTCGTGCCAACTCCTAAACTACGTCCAGCAAAATCCAACGTCTCTCTGACTGTCATCTCTCCATGATGAACATCATGCTGACTAATATAAGCACAAGTCCGTTGAGGTATAAACTCCGAAAGCTCATGACCACAGTAACTAACTTTTCCAGCAACCTAAATAAACGAACTAATAGTTAGATATATACATCATCGAGTAAACACTTCACGCCATAATTTCTCATCGTTGAAGATTCACATACTCTTAGATCCTTGTCGGGCACTGCAGCAAGCACCTTTAACAATGTCGTTTTCCCACCTCCTGGAGGCCCAAGAAGTAGTGTCATCCTACAAGATGCAACAAGCACAATGTACTTTTCTGAGACTCCATTCGACGGAAAACACTTTTCAAAGTAAGCAGAATTTGGAAACTTCAGTTGGAATGTTCATTCGACGAAAAAAACTTCTAAAAATAAGCAGATTTTTAGAAACTTTCGCCAAACAGACTACATACCTTGATGGTTTTACTATTCCACTTACATCACGAAGTATCTTGACGACCCTTTTCTTCGATGGGACAAGCTTTATTTTTTCAAGAGCTCCCTACGAAATTTAAACATACGAAAAAGAAAGAACTCGATTAGAACAAGTACCTCACTTCGCGTAGCGAAATTAAACAACATATATAGAACCTAAGAATCAATGTAACAGTACTTCTACAAAGTTGATAGTTGCATTCCACAGTGTAGGTAGTGCTCTAGATCCAACATATGCATCTCCTTCGATCGAAAGATGCTCGAATCGAACTTCAATTTTCGGAATATCAATCTCAACCCTACATCATGCAAAAAAAAACAGAAGAAAAACCATCAAGATTCCTAGTGAAATACTATCAAAATGCCAAGATTAAGAGATTATTGCACTAAGGATGTTATATCATAGAACAACTCGCCGATTTCTTCCCATCCGAACCTCAATGGACAAGTACATGATAAAATAGTCGAGATGTGCACAAACTGACCGCAACAACACTCTTTATACATAATGGAAAGTGAAGAAAGAGGATGTTATATCATAGGACAAATCGCCGATTTCTTCCCATCTGTCCGAACCTCAATGGACAAGTACATGATAAAATAGTCGAGATGTGCACAAACTGACCACAACACCACTCTTTATACGATAATGGAAAGCGAAGAAAGGGGATGTTATATCATAGGACAAATCGCCGATTTCTTCTCATCTGTCCGAACCTCAATGGACAAGTACATGATAAAACAGTCGAGATGTGCACAAACTGACCCTGACACCACTCTTTATACGATAACGGAAACTGAAAAAACTAGTTTACCTATCAATCCTATCTCTTAGCCTAAGAAGAAACTTCTCATTATCTTCTTCAACAATACTAAGTATACTTTCCATCAACTCTTTCTTATCTTTCACTCCAAGATTCATAACATCAACTTCTTGATGAACAATCATTTTCACTCTTCTTTTGTTTTTCTTATACACATCAAGAAAGTTGTATATACTTTCTTAATGATTTCATAAAGTTCTTCACATAAAAAACATAGTTAAGAGAACTTTCACACGTTCGTTCTGAACAGAAGAATTAATCTAAATAGCCGTTTGATATGTTGGTATTTTACCAATGTATATAATGATAGAGAAAATGAATGCACTTATCGCGTTTTATTCGTGTTTTATAGGTTTTATATGATTGAGAAGAAAGCAAAAAGGGCAGCCCGGTGCACTAAAGTTCCCGCTATGCGCAGGGTCTGGGGAAGGGCCCCACCACAAAGGTGTACGTGTATTGTACGCAGTCTTACCTTGCATTTTTGCCAGAGACTATTTCCAAGGCTTGAACCCGTGACCTTCTGATCACATGGCAGCAACTTTATCAGTTACGAACTCCAAGGCTCCCCTTCATTGAGAAGAGAACAAGTAGAGCAAAAATGAAGTTGAGTGGACCCCGCGATCACAAAAGTCAATGTAGTAACTGTCCAATGAAGCGTCGAATCAAACTAAGAGAGGTTTACATAACCAAGAAACTACGAAAGAGCTTGTACATCTTTCGTAAGGTATTTATTAAGGGTCGTTAGAGAAAATACATCTCGTATTTCAGGATAAAATCGTTATTTATTTTGAAACGAAGGGAGTATATAGTATAATGTGCTAAAAAGATGTGCATTTAAAAAATATGCATGAATCATGAGTATGGCATTGACAAAAATTACTTTTTATAGAAGATTGTTCCCATTTTGTAAGGTTATATAATTCAATTATTTATAATTATTTTTTAAGTGATTTGATAATATAATTTCTTTTACACTATATCTTATACTCCATTTGAAATAGACTAGAGCTTATCATATGTGAGCAATTAATTTTAAGGACAATTAATTATGATACAATAAATATGTCCAAATTTTAGGTGAAAAAAGGGTCCTATTTTGACATTCACAATTAATACAAAAATTCAATAATTGGGCATGCATGGTCCCAATTTTCATGAGTACTTATTTTAGGTATTTTAAGCTTGATTAATTTGAATACGCGTTGGAAAGTTTTAATTTCGCGCTGAAGTGCCTTCTACTAAAAATAATTTCATTTTCAAGATTCAAATTCGAGATTTTTTAATTAAGGATGAAAAAATATTTATTATTCCACCGTAACCTTAGGTAATTATTGAGCTATTTTTTAATGTCTAAAATAAGTGAATCGTTCATTCACATGTTGAAAATTTCTTCCAATTTTACCGTTCATTTACACTTTCCAAGTTATGACTTAATTGACTTTATTTTAATGTGCGAAATTTCAAGAGTAGTTTGATAATATCCAAAAGGGTAAAACGTGGAAAGTAAAGTACAATTTATGTCCTGGCCGGTTTCTTTTTCTTAATACGTGTGGTAAAAGTTCATTTATTTTGGACTAGACGCAGAGGCGGATCTACCTTGGCAGTAGAGGGTGCACATGCACCCGCTAGACTCGAGAAAAACTTTGTATATATTGTTTGTATATCTGTATATATATTAGGGTGTTATGTTAAATATATGTTGTGCACCCCCGAAAATAATTGATTTGATTGGCAAGATGGTTGAGCATGCCAATTAAAGTCTTTTTTTATTGCGTGATGACTCGGATTCGAAGCGCAACAACAACATTTTTGTATTGCTTCTTTTTCCAAATACACTATCTGTTTGGAATTTTAAGTGCAAACACACATACACATATATATATCAATTGATTAAAAATATTTCCTACTTAGTAATCATTTATTTTACACTTTTTCTTTTTTTTGTGTGTGTATTGTGGACATTGTTAACGTATTTTTCATTTTATTTCAAAATACAAGCTCCCCTCCAACTTCAAAATGTAGATATTCTCCCCATCTTGTACTGTAAATGTTTATTTCTTTTATCTTTTGATCATTGACGTATTTTTTATTTAAAAAATTAGTAATTTAAAGTTTGAGATAGACTTAAATCAAACGTTTTTCGTACAACCATCTAGCAAACAAATCTCTCGAATTTCATATTTTTCAAAAACTTTTTATTATTATTTAAAATATAAAAGTGCATTGAATTCAAGTATGATGGATAACACACTTTTTTCATATTAAATCTAATTAATGATATTCAATAATATTAAAAGTTTGCTTATAAAATACTATAATTAATAAGTTTTCAAAGAATTGCATGTCGAACTTTGACACTATTAATTACTATGTTAAATATAAAGGTGCACCCGTCAAGTTCAAATCCTGGGTTCGCCTCTGACTAGACGGAGAACTTTTTGTGTCTATTTTTCACCTGTTGATGCCAAACTCTTGGCTATAAATTCCTGGGAGAAATTAATGTGTTAACATTGGACAACCTGGAAATAAATTGCTATTGTGTTTATTTTCTGATTTATTTTGCCTTAAATAAATGAAGATAACAGTTAAATATATGCATCCAAAGTCAATATTATTAAAGAAATAAATACCTATGTTTATTTGTCAAAATTCCTATTTTGTCATAATTCTATATTTTATCTATTGATGTTATACTTGTGAAGACTATTAAGAGTTGAAATGACTGATTAATAAATGAGTGTACTAATATTGGATTAATATAGAATGAATACCAGAATAATTATGTTGTAAGAAATACTTTATTCATATAATTAATTATCTGAAGTCTATTGATGTCTTTAATACTCCTTTCGTCTCATTTTAACTGTTGTTTTAGTTGTTTTCACGCCTATTATATAAAACAATCTCTAGAAGGTATAAGGAGAATAATACCTATCGATCACGAGGTCTCAAGTTCAGTTCACAGCCTAGACAAACACTTGGTGATTAACCTTGATGGACAGAATTACCTGATGCATATTGCTGGTGAAAGCTGGCAGATATTCCGTAGAATTACCAGATGCATCTTGTTGGTGGGAGGTGACAGATATTCATAAAATTACCAGATGCAAATTGCTGGTGGGAGGTGACATATATTCCGTAGAATTACCTGATTCATATTGCTGGTGGAAGCTGGCAGATATTCCATAGAATTACCAGATGCAAATTGCTGGTGGAAGCTGACAGATATTCCG
>NC_061115.1:219439480-219444138 GCF_002878395.1 Capsicum annuum | reverse complement strand
AGGGGTGCCAGTCGTGACCAACGAGGTCGTTGGTTCTCAAGCGGGGGTGATTGTTATAAATCAATTGTCCCACATTGGAAAAATAGAGAAATGCTAAGGGTTAGACTAATCTTTTGAGTTGAGCTCTCACGTTTGGTTTATAACAATCTCCCTTGTTATACATACACTGGATATATGTATTATTGTTGTTCATGAAGAAGTGAATTTTTTAATCGTACATTTGAAATTCGACAAACTTTGTAGGGACTTCTAATGGAATTACAACAAGGAAAATAAGTCCTTCAACCTTGTGAGTTGGAACAACTTTATTCTCGACAATAGTGGCGAAGACAGTATTTTCACCAACAAGTGCATCATCATTTATTATATATATATGTTTAAAATAATTTTTTTTTATTTGTATTATGTGACTTTCTAACAAAAGAGGTTCAGATGAATTTCTGTTCACCTCTCTAGATCCACGACTACTTGGCAAAATATTTTGCGGTCTAGGTCTTAGAGATTTAAAATCTTACTATAGGTTTGGTTACGGATCACGTGAACCTAACAATTTTTGTCCCGATTTTGTATATAATTAAAAGATCTACTAAACTTCTATATATATATATATATATATCAACCTTAAAAATCTATACACGATTTTATAAACTTGAAATTTTGAATTCTTCTTTGACTGCAGGTACCTTGTTGACCGTCAAAGAGTTCGGAAGTTAAGCATGTGTCAAACTGATAATATTTTGTACTAAAATCCCTCCCCCTCCCCCTCCCCCCACCCGCCCCGCCCCATAGTATAGTAGTTACACCTCCCCCCACCCGCCCCGCTCCATAGTATAGTAGTTACAGTACTGTTGCTTTAAATACAATATTTATTTTGATTGCTAAGTTTTATTATATCATATAGTTAAATCGTGGGATTTTTATTTTTATGAGAATAAATACAACTTTAGAAAATTCAACTGCATGTCGTCCAAACAAAATTTCAACGACAAATCTTGTGGTTGTGGAATTCTTTTAAATGTCTTTCTTTCGATATAAGTGTTGATTAAATCGATGATGATAATGACAATGATAAAGATGACGAACTTTGTCCATGGTATGTTGGGTTACGATGTATTGAAAGAAAAAAATCTGTTATCGACAAGTTTCTTTCATCACAAATTATCTACGTCAAGAATTTTCACTTGCATTATCACCTTTCCCAATTATTTACAATTATAGAGGACGTTGATTAGGGTTTCTTTGTTTACACTGCATGCATGCAATGAGTTTTAGGGTTTTCATATTGACGCAACCTTTAAAGGGTGAAGCATCTCTCAATACGCGTATTCTATAAATTCCACCATTTGTATATATATGGAGGAAGTTCTTCGCCACGGTCATCATCATTGTCAATATCATCAACATTTATATCGAAAAAAAAAAGCGAGTTAATTAAAAATTTCCATAAAAATCTTCAAAATTTCGAAAATAAACTAGTTGCCACAACTTATTTAATGGAAAAAAAAATGAGATTATTAAACATAAATTTTCATCTCCAAAATTGTTAATTGAGACTTGAAGCTTTTGTTGTATTTGCATTTTTTTGGGAAATTTGACAAATAAAATTGTAATTAAATTACATTATTGTAACCTATTATACATATAGTAGCTTAGGTTTTTGGCTTTGTCTAAAAGGAAATGTTATTTTTATTTGAGTTTGAGTAAAGCATCTAGTATCCCGCTGAATTATGATCAAATTTGCTGCGATGCATTCCAACTTTACGGAGGTCCTATTATCCTCCTGAACTCAATTTTAGTGTATTTCTATCACCCGTTTATGCTGACGTGACACCTTTTGTCAACGTTTTTAGCTTACGTGGCACCTTTGATGTGGGCCCCATTTTATGTAATAAATGCGCCACGTCAGAACAAAAGGGTGACAAAAATGCGCTAACATAGATTTCGGGGGGTAATAGGATCCCTGTAAAGTTGGAGTGTGTCGTAACAACTTTAATCATAATTTGACGGGGTACTGGATGCTTATCTCTTTTTATTTTCTTCTGCCTTACTTTTAGGATTATGAAAATAATAATTCAATATGCATGGAATCAGACCCCGCGCATAGCGGAAGTTTTCGCTCACTGAACTGCTCTTTTAATTTTTAAGGAATAATTTGATATTCCAATATCATGGTATAAAAATCTATCTACATATTATAAGCTATAATGTTGCTCAGAATAAATGTTGAAACTTATTATAAGCTATAATATTGCTCACACTTTTTAAAAATATTATTGCATCCATATCGAATCTTTCAAATATATATAAATATTTTTAGAGGATTCGACACGTACCTATGACACTTTTACTAGTTTGATCAACATATATCACAAGTAGGTTATTGCTGTACAATATTTAAGCACAGGTCCCATATATATCTACTTTGTAAGCACTAATTAATAATCCATGTCATTTTCAAATTTCAAAATTTTCTGGCATTGTTTCCTAATAGTATTAGTTTGGCCAGTTTTAAACTTGTCAAGTACTCCAACATTAACTTAAGTTTGAAAAAAACACAACCTTAATTTGACTTTTTTTTTTTATAACCATGCATTTTGGATCAGCTTGCATGCATCTCGTCTAATTCTACGGAATATCTATCACATCCCATCAACAGCGTGCATCAAATAATTCTATGGAATATCTGTCAGCTTCCACCAGCAATATGCATCAGGTAATTCTACGGAATATCTGTCACATCTCACCAGCAATATGCATCAGGTAATTCTATGGTGTCACCTCCCACCAGCAATATGCAGCAGGTAATTCTACGGAATATCTGTCACCTCCCACCAGCAATATGCTCGCCTCCCACCAGCAATATGCATCTGGTAATTCTTCAGAATATCTGCCTGCTTCCACCAGCAATATGCATATGGTAATTCTAAGGAATGTCTGCCACCTCCTACCAGCAATATGCATCAGGTAATTCTACGGAATATCTACCAGCTTCCACCAGCAATATGCATCGGGTAATTCTAAGGAATATTTGCCAGCTTCCACTAGCAATATGCATCAGGTAATTCTATGGAATATCTTCCACCTCTCACCAACAATATGCATCAGGTAATTCAACGGAATATCTGTCACATCCCACCAGCAATATGCATCAGGTAATTCCACGGAATATCTGTCACCTCTCACCAGCAATATGCATCAGGTAATTCTACGAAATATCAGTTACCTCCCACGATCAATATGCATCAGGTAATTCTACGAAATATCTATCACCTCCCATCATCAATATGCATCAGGTGATTCTACAGAATGTCTGCCACCTCCCATCATCAAGATGCACCACCAGTAATTCTTCGTGCACACTGCACTCTGTGAGTTTTAGGGTTTTCATATCGATGCAACCTTTAAAGGGTGAAGCGTTTCTTAGTACATACTCATTTTTGCATCGATGAAACACGAAAAACCCCACCTATAATTCACACCATACTTCGTACTAGTGGCGAAGTCATTCAACCTTGTGAGTTGGAACAACTTTAGTCTCGACGATAGTGGCGAAGACAGTATTTTCACCAACAGGTGCATCATCATTTATTATATATATATACGTTTAAAATATTTTATTTTAGTGTATTTCTGTCACCGTTTTATGCCGACGTGACACCTTTTGTCAACCTTTTTAGCTGACGCGACATCTTTAACGTGGGCCCCATTTTATGTAATAAATGCGCCATGTCAGCACAGAAGGGTGACAAAATGCGCTAACATTGAGTTCGGGGGTAATAGGACCCCTGTAAAATTGGAGTGTACCGTAGCAACTTTAACCATAATTTGAGGAGGTACTGGATGCTTATCTCTTTTTATGTTCTTCTGCCTTACTTTTAGGATTATGAAAATAATAATTCAATATGCATGGATTCAGACCCCGCGCATAGCGGAAGTTTTAGCTCACTGAGTTGCCTCTTACATTTCGGGATTCAAAGCGATAATATTGCTTAGACTTTTTAAAAATGTTACTGCATCCATATCGAATCTTTCAAATATATATAGACTGTTTTAGAGGATTCGACACGTAGCGGATGACACTTTTAAAAGTTTGATCAACATGGATCACAAGTAGGTTGCTGTACAATTAATATTTAAGGCATAGGTCCCATATATATCTACTTTGGAAGCACTGATAATAATCCATGTCATATTGTCATTGTCACATTTTTCTGGCATTGTTTCCTAATATCAGTTTGTTCAGTTTTGAACTTGTTAAGTTCAACAATAACTTAAGTTTGAAAAAACACAACATTAATTTGACCTTTTGATAATCATACCTTTTGGATCAGCTTGCGCGCACCTCGATTAATTCCATAGAATGTTTGTCACCTCCCATCAGCAACATCAGGTAATTCTACGGAATATCTGCTACCTCCTACCAGCAATATGCACCAGGTAATTCTACGAAATATCTGCCACCTCTCACCAGCAATATGCATCAGGTAATTCTACAGAATATCTGTCACCTCCCACCAGTAATATGCATCAGGTAATTCAACGGAATATCTGTCACTTCCCACCAACAATATGCATCAGGTAATTAATTTATGGAATATCTGCCAGCTTCCGCCAGCAATATGCATCAGGTAATTCTACGGAATATCTGTCACTTCCCA
>NC_061115.1:219433137-219436480 GCF_002878395.1 Capsicum annuum | reverse complement strand
AAACCCTAATGAACGTCAGTTGGTCTATCCCAAGAATTTGACGATTCGTCCCAAGAAACTCAAGTTATTCGAGATGAAACCCTAATGAACTCCAGTTGGTTTATCCCAAGAATTTGAAGATTCGTCACAAGAAACTCAAGTTATTCGAGGCGAAACCCTAATGAACGTCAGTTGATCTATCCCAAGAATTTGAGGATTCATCACAAGAAACTCAAGTTATTAGAAACGAAAATCTAATGAACGCCAGTTGGTCTATCCTAAGAATTTGAAGATTCGTTCCAAGAAACTCAACTCATTCGAGACGAAACCCTAATGAACATCAGTTGGTCTATCCTAATAATTTGAAAATTCGTCCCAAGAAACTCAAGTTATTCGAGGTGAAACCCTAATGAACGTCGGTTGGTCTATCCCAAGAATTTGAAGATTCCTCACAAGAGAAACTCAAGTTATTAGAGATTCATCATATGCATGTATTGAAATTTTACCTTTTTTGTGAAATATAGTTAAGCTGGCGTTGCGAGATTTTTATGTTCATTTTAAAGTATCACGTAAATTCTTTGTTCAAATCTTCAAGTCAACCTCGAGTTTCGTATACTTTCCACTTGTCGTTAACAACACTATTAAAATGCTTAAAAGTTATTTCGACACACTAGCATTTCTCTCAAAACGTAAAGAAAAATTGCAAATCAAAGTATTCTTATTACTCCTGTGTAATGGTGTTAAGTGGTCCGGGCCGGGTCAATCCAAAATCGGCCCGTGGTTGTTAACCTGGTTGGTGGGTCGGGCCGGACCGGGCTGGTTGGGGTTAAGTGGGTCGGGTCGGGTCCGGGTTCAATAGTAAAAAATTTAAAAACAACCCTGACCCGGCCCACTTAAACCAACCCGATCAAACCCACCTAAACCCGGTTAAAAAATCGGTCAAACCCATTTTAAAAAAAAAATCCAATATACACTATGTACACTACAATTATATACACTATATATTTTTTAATAAATATATACACAATTACACATATATACGTACCATTCAATATATACGACTATACGTACTACTTTAAATAAAATATATACTACAATAGTACAATATATATATATACACTACAACATATATATATATATAATTATATACTAATTTATAAAACATATACACATTTATACGTTAAATATATACATTTATAGAATATATATATACATATATACGCACCTTTCAATATATATGTATTACTTTAACTAAAACATATACTACAATATATATATATATATAGTTAGTTAGTTATATACTAATTTATAAAAGTTATACACATGTATACGTTAAATATATACTATTTTAGAAGATATATACACATATATACGCACCATTCAATATATTATATATGTACTACTTTAAATAAATATATATATATAGTTATATACTAATTTATAAAACATATACACACGTATACGTTAAATATATACGTCTATAGAAGATATATACACATATATACACACCATTCAATATATATGCACTACTTTAAATAAAACATATACTACAATATCTATATATATATATATATATACACATATATACGCACCATTCAATATATTATATATGTACTACTTTAAATAAATATATATATATAGTTATATACTAATTTATAAAACATATACACATGTATACATTAAATATATTCGTCTATAGAATATATATACACATATATACGTACCATTCAATGTATATGTACTACTTTAAATAAAACATATACTACAATATATATATACTACAACTCTACAATATATATACATAGTTATGTACTAATTTATAAAACATATACACATGTATAGTATACATTGTATATGTTAAATATATATGTCTATAGAAGATATGTACACATATATACGCACCATTCAATGTATATGTACTACTTTAAATATAAAATATACTACAATATATATACATTGCCATATATATATATAGTTATATACTAATTTATACAACATTTACACATGTATACGTTAAATATACACGTCTATAGAAGATATATATACAAATATACGCACCATTCAATATATATGTACTACTTTAAGTAAAACATATACTACAATATATATATATATATATACTACAATATATATATAGTTATATATTAATTTATATAACATATACAAATGTATACGTTAAATATATACCTCTATAGAAGATATATATACATATATACTACAATATATATAGTTATATACTAAATTATAAAACATATTCACATGTATACATTAAATATACACGTCTATAGAAGATACATACACAAATATATGCACCATTCAATATATATGTACTACTTTAAGTAAAACATATACTACAATATATGTATATACTACAATATATATATATATATATATATATATAATTATATATACTAATTTATAAAGCATATACACAAGTATAGATTAAGTATACACATCTATAGAAAATATATACACAAATACATGCACCATTCAATATATATGTACTACTTTAAGTAAAACATATACTACAATATATGTATATACTACAGTATATATATAATTATATACTAATTTATAAAACATATACAGATGTATACATTAAGTATACATATCTATAGAAGATATATACACAAATATACGCACCATTCAATATATATGTACTACTTTAAGTAAAACTTATACTACAATATGTGTATATACTACAATATAAATATAATTATATACTAATTTATAAAATATATACACATGTATACATTAAGTATACACATCTATAGAAGATATATACACAAATATACGCACCATTCAATATATATGTACTACTTTAAGTAAAACATATACTACAATTTATGTATATACTACAATATATATATAGTTATATACTAATTTATAAAACATATACACATGTACACATTAAATATACACGTCTCTAGAAGATATATACATAAATATATGCACCATTCAATATATATGTACTACTTTAAGTAAAACATATACTACGATATATGTACATACTACAATATCGTATAATTATATACTAATTTATAAAACATATACACATGTTTACATTAAATATATATGTTTATAGAAGATATATACACATTTGTACTACAATATATATAGTTATATACTAATTTATAAAACATATACACATGTATACATTAAATATACATGTCTATAGAAGATATATATACAAATATACGCATCGTTCAATATATATGTACTACTTTAAGTAAAACATATACTACAATATATGTATATACTACAATATATATAGTTATATACTAGTTTATAAAACATATATACATGTATACGTTAAATATATACGTCTATAGAAGATATATACACATATATACATACCATTCAA
>NC_061115.1:219427541-219433037 GCF_002878395.1 Capsicum annuum | reverse complement strand
TATATATACATGTATACGTTAAATATATACGTCTATAGAAGATATATACACATATATACATACCATTCAATATATATATACTATTTTAAATAAAATATACTACAATATATATATACTTCAATATATAATTATATATATAGTTATATATTAATTTATAAAACATATACACATGTATACGCTAAATATATACATCTATATAAGATATATATACACATATATAAATTAATAATACTTGATAGTAAATTAATAATATATTAAAACTATGTTATAATTGAATCCATTTTTTTAAAAAATTATCTGGGCCTGGCTAGGTCGGTTAATTGGCGGGCCCTAACCGGACTAGGTCCAGGCCAAGTTAACCTGGCCCAAATCAATAAAAAATCCGACCCAAAACCCGGTACCCTAAAGTCCTAGAACTTATCGGGTCGGGTTTGACCGTGACGATTTTTGTAAGTGGGCCGGACTGGCCCGGGACCGGTCCGTTTGACAGGTTTACTCCTATGTAGACGTTGAGCAAATTTTTATTTTGGACTGTAAGCCTAGAAAACCTCTCCTCAATAAAATTAAAATTGTAAAACAAGTTCTAAAATTAAGAAATAATTTTAAAAACATATATTTCAATTAAAAAAAAAGTTAGGTATTTTTGTATTACTAATTGTTATTTTTGTTACTATTTATGGAAAAAAGGCTTAAAATATATCTAAATTTAGGCGAAATTTATAGTAACAGGTCTCAACTTTGCGGGAGTCCTATGACTCCAGTCGACTATTTGTTATCGTATTTTTGTGGCATATATTTGTCTAGGTGGACCACTGCGTGAATTCACGCACACTGAGCACGTAAGAGTCTGAAGTGGTCCAACTGGATAAATATATGAATCATAAATACAGTAATAAATAGTCGAGTGGGGTCATAGTAACCCCACAAAGTTGAGGCGTGTTACAACAAATTTTGTCGAAGTTTAGGTATATTTCTGACTCTTTTTCCTACTATTTACTATTTCTTATACTTTTATTGCTACTTCAAAAAGTATTTGGACTATTTTTTTCTTTAAACGAGTATCTATCGAACAACTCTCTACCTTTGAGATAAATATAAAGTGTCGTACATGCTATCCTCGTTTGACCCCACTTGATGAAATTATACTGATACGTCGTTGTCGAAATAATAATAAATAGAAAAAAAAAGTACATTGGAGCATAGTGGGGACCATTAATTTTTTTTTCTGGTGGATCAAAATTTTGAGCAAAAATTACCCAATTTATTCCAATAATACCCTTCTCTGCAAAATATATATTTTGAATAAATATTTTTATTTTCTTAAATATTTTCTATTTCCCCCAAAACCAAACCCTAGAACACAAATAAAATTTTTACTCAAATCCGAAAAATTCGTTCAATTCCTTTAAGTGAATTATCCAATTTCCGATCAGCAGCTTAATAAGTTGAATAATTGTTTCAATTTTGGAAAAAAGGTTCGTTTTTTGATCCATTTTTTGAATTTTATTAATTGTATTTAATTTTCATTTTAATCGTCGATTTTTTTGTGGATTTTTTGATTGTTTGTTGACATTAATTTATTGGGTTCTGATTATTTTTTTTCAGATTTTTTTGATTTTTTTGTTAATTTGTTTTCAGTTTTTGTGTATTTTACTCAGTGCTTAAGCAAGTCTCTTTTAATCTATAATTTTATTTTAGTGATTAAAAGAAATGATTTTTGTTATAATTTTATGAATTTTATTTAGGTAGTTTTAGCAATGTTCTTGAAATGCTTTTGAAAGATCCTGTTTTGTATGTATTTGTGAGTATGTATGTGAAAGATCCTGTTTATTGTTGCGTAGCGCTTTCCATTTCGATTAGTTTGTATTGTGATTGCCCCATATTTGTGTCCTTTATTTTTGTTAGATTGTTTGGCAGGTACTAGTTAAGCCGAGGGTCTATCGGAAGTAGCCTCTCTACCTCTTTGCGAGGTAGATGTAAGGTCTTTGTACATTCTTGATTCTACCCTTCCGAGGCCCCACTTGTGGGATTACACTGAGATGTTGTAGCCTATTCTTTTTTTTTTTTTGTGCGTGTATGTGTGATCGTCTAGTCCATTTTGTGGTTCGAATGAGCATTGATGAGCGGAAGTTCTTTATAGATAATCATACTTTTGTGTAAGAAATCCATTTTGTGGGGTTTTCTCGAATTTTATATATATCGATATTTGTTGCTCAGACTCTTCAAAAATGTCGATGGGTGTGTGCTGTATTCCTGAAAAGTGGTGTTTTTTCTGAAGAATCGTATAAAAATAGTGTTTCTCAAAGTTTCATTTCTCAATTGAATCAGTTAACTTTTAATTCCATGAACTTTTTGGGTCTTGATGTAAAGCTTTTGTCTTTTCATGTATATCTTGAGATTACTGATGATAATATGCTTTCCGTTCTTGATACAATATAGCTCCACGTTTAGTCCAAAGGCACAGTTTCAAATTACCAAGTTTTGGTTTCAAGTTTTGATATTGTTATGGCTACCTATTACCAAGTCTTATGTTGTAGTTATATTATGCTTTTGAAATAACCAGGTTATCAGGTTTGAGCTGAGTTGCGAATCATGAGATTTAGAAGGGGAAGCAAAGTGGAGGTAATAAACATGAGGCAGTCACCTGCATCATGGCGTCGTGCAGAGATTCTCTCTGATGATGGGCATATGTACACTGTAAGGTCTGATGATTATCCTGGCACGGAAAGCAGGGGGAGGATTGAGAGGGTGTCAAGAAAGAATGTCAGATCTTCTGCACTACGTGTGGACGGTTTGGAAAATCAGGAAATTGGTCAAGTTATGGAGGTATTTGACGAATCTTCTTGGAAGACTGCTACAATTGTGAAGGTTCTGGATAGAGACTACTATTTCGTACGCCTGACTGGATGCCTGAAGGAACTTTGTGTGCACAGATCAAACATTAGAGTGGTACAATGTTGGCAAGATGAGGAACGGGACTTTATAAAGAAGGTGAGTTTGTAGTCTCCCTCCCTTTCCATCTTCTTTATTGCATTGTGTCTAATAGAATTTCCCATTTATATTTGGCCTTTTCTCGTTTTATTTTGAGGATTTTCCCTATTCTATTTTGAGTTCCACTTATCCTTTTAATTATTCATTCATTTTGTTTTTTTGGTTCTTTTTCATAGTTATCTTTCAGCTTTAGTCTGAGTTGTTTAGTTTGTGTTTGTTGACTTTATGTTTGTTTCTTCTTATAGGGATCTGGACTGTGTAGGAGACCTGGCCAACTATCAGCTTTAAAACCTTCTAAAAAGGTGAGCAAGATCCTGTCTTTTAGCGCAAGGAATAGATTTCATGTTGGGAGTGATCATTTAGCTGCTCAGGGGTGCACTGAGTTGCGGAAGTCTAATGTTAGCTCTTCGTTGTTGCTGAATAGGGCATCCCAAGTTGCCTACTCTAAAAATGAAACCTTTAGAAACATTCAGGATTTAGAGGCAACTGGTAGAGCTTTTAAGAGACGGAGAGTAGGGCCAACTGCCTTAAAGGGACAGGTCAATGTTAGTGCCAAGTGCAAAGAAAATTTAATGGATGAGAATTATGTACGTGGTTCATTGAACGATGTATCTGATGGATATTGTGCATTGGAGAAAACCAAAAGAAGCGGCTCCGTTGGCCATTTCCTTATCAGAAGTAAAGAAGCTAGTGACTCTCATAGTGATGCCTGTTCGGTTGGTAGTTGTAGTGTCAATGATAAATTTTCCAACGTATTTCCAGAAGAAGATTATTGTCAAGGAACTGAGCTTCTTTGCAGTGATGCAGAGTCTTTTCAAGATTCTGCAGACAAGGAGGAAAGACACTCTCTTTCTTCACCAGCAAAAATAGCAGCAAGTATTCATAGTATGGAGTTACATGCTTATCGGTGCACTTTGGAGGCATTGTATGCGTCCGGCCCCTTGAGTTGGGACCAAGAAGCATTGTTAACTAATCTTCGCATCTCGCTCCATATTTCAAATGATGAACATTTAGCAGAACTGAAGACATTAATTTCCGCTGGACCTGGTACTCATGTTAGTTGATTTTTATTTCTACCTTTCACCTCTCTTTTCAATGGTTGGATTCTCGTCCACGTTTTGCCTTGGATGACATTGTAACAAGCATGAGAATAGGTGTTTTGTTGATATTTTTGACTTTGTTGTTTACCTCCATCGCTGTAGACAGTTGAGCAATTGTAACTATGTTATCATGCATTATATTCTTGGAAAGAAATAAACTTCTATTTTCTTTTAAATGTGTTTTGTCGGTGAACCTTGTAAAAGAGTGTGAACAATCATATTGTATTATTCATGAAGAACCTCTGATATTTTATAATCATTAAAGCTGATCGCAACATTTTTCGCGATGTGATTGTCAATACTCGTCCTTGTATGGAGATGTCAACTGTAGTGATATGACAAAAAAAAAAGACCAGCTGTTCAAGGGGCTGAAAGGCGGAATTAAAGTATTTAAGCCTAGTCATTATCCAGTGTCAGATATCTTCCTCAAGTAGTTTCTTTTTTTTTTTTGGCTGTGTAAAATCAAAGCATGCAGTGAGGACATTTAAATTTTAGATTGTAAGTACCTTATGATGATGTGATAATCATCAGTATGATGTAAACTAAGTTTACTACTTCAGCGGATGCTATCTCAAATATAGACTTTGTGCTTAATGTTTCATAATGTCGTCATGTTATGGATTTCAATCACCAATTAAGCGTTTTATTCATATACATGTGAATTTTTCCAGGGCAACAGTTGGATGTATACATCCTTTGCCTCCGAAAAGTCAAAAGATGATGCTTGCATTTGCAGCACCTCTCCTGGCGTTATAGGGAGGATTCCTACAACAACTGTCCCACAGATAAGACAATTCATGGCTTTTGTTGTTATTACGATAAAGCTTCATGATTTGTTTTGTCTGGATAACTTCGATATTTGCATGTTTTGGCTGAAAAGTAAATCAATTCCATGCAACTATTTGCGTCGAAGGTCTTATAATATGCTATATCTATGTTTATGGATCCTCTGATTGCATATTGTACTACTGTGCTCCAGAATATTGTGGAAGACTGACTTCCTATACATACTGATAAGAATTGTAGGATTCTTTTTTATCTACGTAGCAGGAGATGAAATCTACATATAATTGGAGATCTGGAAATAATGCAGTTTACAAAATCTCAAGATGTTGTAGATGAAGTGTAAATCAAAGGAACTAAATATGAAAATGTGTAATCAAATTATTGGATTGTCTCTCTTAGATGTTTGAGGAGGTCGTCACTTGACTGCCTCACAAGTCTCTCTCTCTCTTTCCTCTCTCCTCTCTTACTGCCTCACCCCTTCTCCGACGAACCAGCACCGCCACGCTGCCCGTAAGCCGCACCACTGTGCCGCTGCCTCCCTCTTTCTCTCCGCCCTCCGCCGCCGCCATCGCCGGTGAAACCCCATCAACTCCGTGCCTCCACCATCCACGAGCACGCC